>NC_091114.1:13296250-13598333 GCF_024713975.1 Paralichthys olivaceus | reverse complement strand
AATGCAGCAAATAGGTGATGATTTCAGTCTAAGTTTGGTAAAATGTCAAAATAATCTTAAACCTGGGAATTAATAAATAAACTTCTGATGGACATAATGAATAAACTGGTACAAATATCAAAAATTGATATTTTAAAATAATATGTGACCTGATGTTTGTGAATGAAACCCGCAGACTCTGCACATTTCTCCTCTTCCCCTCATCATCTCCTTCCACCACTGTTTCCATCCACTGAGCATCCCCCTTCCTCAGCTTCCCTCTTTCATGTCCCCACTCTCTACCTCCCTCGTTTTCTCTCTCCCTCCACCATTTCCTCCTCCGTTCCTTCCTCCCACCCTGGGTTCACTGCTGCTCGCTGTAACTGGCAACTTTGCTTCTCTCCCCTATTGTGGCTGTGACAAAGGGGGCCGGTGCCCTCTCGCAGGCTATGTTACAGACTGTCACATGAGGCGGACACTCTGGGACGGCCCAGCGTTATCTGCTGTGACAACTCAGATTACTTCCACAGCCTCCCATCTGATCAGCACATCCAATTCAATTAGTGGCAATTAGTCCTGGTCCCCCCCCCCCCAGTCTTCCTCCTCCTCCTCCTCCTCCTCCTCCTCCATCCTCACCCGCCCGCTGAGTCTCTCCAAAAAAGCAAAGCTGCTGAGCTTTGAGCAACTCGCTCAACCTGGCAGGCTGGCTGGCGAACAACTTTGTAGCGACTTGTAGCCCCCCTCCCCTTCGTCCTCCAATTACCCTCACACACACTCACAATGACCCATTCACACATTCATACTCGTATGCACCGCCAGAGCACATATTCAAAGTGACACATCACATAGAACGCACAGCTTTCTGCACATAAACTCCCACAGATCCAACTCAGGGGCAACACATGGCCGTGGACGCAACACACAATCTGCACCTAACAAAAAGCACAGACACACAAATTAAAGCTCGTGTAATCAATATTTGTAAAATAACAATGAATGAAATTGCTCATAGGCACAAACCCACAAGGATTTTTCACCTGAGGCTGCAGCATCTTTAGCATCTTTAGCATCTTTCAGCTGTTATGCAAGTGATGTATTGGATGTATAGTTGCTCACGACCAAACGGCAAAAGTTAGCAGTTAGCGGAGGATTTCAAATATGTTAGAGACCAAAGCATAAGCAAAAGGCAAATTTTGTCTAATGTGTTCTAACAATTAAATGATATCCCACTTAAAACGTGCAAACATGGAGTTTCCAGCCAGCGACCAGTTTTTCCAAGTTTATACCTCTGACAAAAGGTTTTGTTTTTCGTGTGCTCTTGTTTGTTAGTTAGCAGGATTGCTACCACTGGACGGAAAACTACAAAACTTGGATTGAAGGATGTGCAGATTTAACATTTTATCCTAGAGATTTGCGTTTTTCCACCTCATGGGTATTGATGAAAAAGTGAGTGCATGTAATTTGTTACAGATCCAAATAAAAATTGGGACCTATGTGGTTTCTTAAGGGCACTGTTGGGCCATGGCGGAGAGGTATAAACTTCTCTTTGTGATGGATCCATGTCTCCGTGCACCCGTCATCATTTTGTCTTCTGCATGTGAGAAGTTAGACGAAAAATTTCCGTGTATCATTGAATCATTTTTAGCGGCCTACAGAGGCGAAGTTATCCAGAAATTCACATGACCCCTTTGTGAGCCGCTCACCCTTCTCCTCACTTGTCCTCACCCCCCCCTCCCCTTACAGTGGGTCCACGCACACCTGGCCTTGGTAAATTAGGGCCCTGAAAAACCAGCGAGCGAGGAGAAAAGCGGGATGCGTGGTGGAGCGAGGGGAGGGGACTGGGGGGCGTTTGGACGACGGGGTCTTTCAGCATTCCAACGGAGCAAAAAGTTAATGACGGCCCTATTGTGTTGTGAGAAAGCTGGCCGGAGGAGAAGTGTTACAGGGAATCACCGCTTGTGCCAGTGAGCAGCGACAAAAGGGGGCCGGCCATAAGCTGCATTGAGTTTTTAGCATATTTATATCGCTTACATGGTCACTTTATGTCGCGCTGAAAAAGTGCACTCGCTCATCCTCACTCTGCTGACGACACAACATGAATTAGTTCCGAGCGGCGAATAATGAGCGGACTTTGTTTTCTTGACTCAAAGACAACAAGACAAACGGGTTATTCACGAAAGTAGCTCTGCCCTGGAAAGAAAAAGAAGATGTTTTACTCGTCTAAAAGATTTTTTTAATCGTATCCAGCCACTTTCTCGCCCCTTAACTCCCTCCCTCTCCTCCCTCTTCATAAAAGCCGCCCTAACACGCCCGCCTTCCCTGCAGGCCTTAATGCATGCTGACAGCTTCCCTCCGTAATTGGTGATCACACCCAGATGGATGGTTCCTCAATTTGCTGTTCCCAATAAAGTCAGGCAGCTCAAGGGAAAAGGGGCAGCGGGGGGAGTTCAGCTGTGGAGGTGGACGTGGCAGTGTGTGTGTGTGTGTGTGTGTGTGTGTGTGTGTGTTCGTGGGGAGGGGTGATCCTTGATTTGTTGGTTATAGATACAAGAGCAGTAAACACCCTCGGCTGCGGCCCGACAGTTTGACCAAGCTTTTGTTCACACGTCCGTTGAAAAGCAGAGAGCCCCCCCCTTCCTCAGACCCCCTCTCCCTTTCTCTTCCTCAATAATCCTCTCTCTCTTTCTCTCTCTCTCTCTCTCTCTCTACCCAGCTCCCTCTGTTTTTGGTCCGGCCCGGAAAAGAACGCTGCGTGAGGCACTGGAGGACGTGTGTGTGTGTTTGTGAGTGTGTGTGTGTGTGTGTGTGTGAGTCCTGGGTCTGAGCCAAGGGCAGGACAAGGAAGTGATCTCTTGTGTGTATGTGTGTCTTTCCCCTTTTCATTGACTAAACGGATTGCTGCAGTCCGAGTGGGTGAAGTATGAATGGAGGCCGAGAGCGAGGTGACGTTTCCGAGGTTATAGGTTACGATCCTGGTAGGAACCTTGGTTCATGTGTGGTCATTTTGCCTCCATTAGGGAGGACACAAATAGGGTGACGGACTGGGTTTGGGGCTGAGACCTCCTGTTACTAATGAGGGCAACCTGCCGTGACCCCGGGGGGGCAGGGGGTCAAACTGAGCCCGATGGAATGATCCAAGAGAAGGGTCGAACTGAAGACTTAATATGAGACACCAGCTGCTCTGAACAAAAGAACTTTACTTTGGACACAAAATGTAAAATCTTAAATCACAATGCGTGAACCACGAAATGATCGCTTTCAAAAACACTTCCCTTTATTCAACATATTTCCGACACAACTTATATACATATATACATTTTAATTTATGTCAAAGTTTGAGGTTTACCTACATTTATTTGTCAAAGACAATATATTTATGGCCGATATATCAATATAGGAAAATGAAGGATGTTTCTTTAGGTCAACACGTGCACTTTTATTATGAAAGCCATAAACTTGGACTAACCTCTTAATGTGACAGTACGGGTATAAGCTGTCCATCATCAGTCGAAGAGGAGGTGACGATGTGTTTGGGAGGAAAGGTTCCGTGAAAAGCCGTTAATTGAATCTCAGCCACCTGAAGAGGAGGTGAAGGTGCGACAGGTGATGATGGTCGGCGTCTCCACCTGACAGACAGACAGACAGACGGACGGGAACGACCCTGAGGTGGATGAGTGAGGATGGTGCAAGGCAGACAGATGCCCCGCCCAACTTTATGATGTCACATGGTGCTCCAGTTGCTAATGTGTGTGTGTGGGGGGGGGATGGGGGGCACACAGAGAGACGGTGTTTCATCACCACAGACCGTCACAGATGATGATGATGATGATGATGATGATGACGATGATGAAAATGATGATGATGATGATGATGATGATGGCGATGGCGATGATGATGATGATGATGATGATGATGACGATGGCGATGGTGATGATGATGATGGCGATGGCGATGATGATGATGATGATGATGATGACGATGACGATGGTGATGATGATGATGATGATGATGATGATGATGACGATGACGATGGTGATGATGATGATGACCATGATGATGATGATGATGATGATGACGATGATGATGATGAGGATGATGATGATGCTGATGACGATGGCGATGATGATGATGATGATGATGATGATGGTGGCGATGATGATGATGATGTAACGATGACGATGGTGATGATGATGATGACCATGATGATGATGATGACGATGACGATGACGATGATGATGATGATGTAACGATGATGATGATGATGATGATGACGATGGCGATGATGATGATGATGATGATGATGATGATGATGATGACGATGACGATGATGATGATGATGATGATGATGACGATGGCGATGATGATGACGATGATGATGATGATGATGATGATGGCGATGATGAACCTCCTGGAACACAGTCTGTGATCTCAGTGAAATGAATCCTTCCAAGCAGCAGCAATGAATCAAGATGACGACTTGTTATCAAGAGAAGAAGTAAATCTGTGACCGTGGTGGAGAATCAGTGGAAAACACTGATAGACATGATCAGTATCTGACTGAAGACACAGTGAAGAAATATCCTCAGAAAACTTCATTCACATGAGACAACTGTCCTCAAGCTTTCAATAAGACACTTAAGTGCTTTCTTTTCTCTTCTGTTTCTTTAAGACTAATTGCTGCATTTTCCAGCTCCGTCTTCGTTCTGCTCATCATCACCTCACCTATTATTTCCAAAAGCACTCTCTTGTGCTGCTGGGCTCTAAATAACATATTCCTCAGCACCTCTGAATATGTATTGTGGCTTCACCTTGAATTCAGTTCTATGAGGCTTGAAGTATGAAATGATGATAAAGTATCAGAGGCGTTCTGCACAAAACGTTGCATTCATTAGTCGGGGAAGCACTCTGCATTAGCACTATGCATCACCCCCGCTGGATGCAGGGCGAAGACAGAGGGAGAAGACTGTCATGGCGGATTTAAAAGCAGAGTTTATCAAGTTTCCTGTAACTCGGGAGGAGTCCAAGGTTTCGAGATTGTTTGCGTGGTTAATGGTTGAAAGAGGATTTCTTTAGAGGCAGGTGCATTATGCTCCGGGAGACAAATTAAGCTGCCATCCTGTGTCCTTGAGGTGTTATCAATTTCTGAAAATGCACCGAACTAATCAGTGGAGATAAACGCAGGAATGGCCGCCCAACAAAAGCGGCTTTATACCCAAGGCCAAGTCTGCCAAGTCAATCTGTGTCTCTGTCCATTGATTCATGGCACAATACAAAACAACGCTGGAATGTTGCTGATGCACTGGATGCCTGTTTCACATAGTATCACAGCCGTCTCATATGAATACAGGCTAAATGTTCATAAAAGTAGAAGCGGAGGTGAGGAGGCGATGCAAAAATGTGGCCTCCTGGAGAGTTTGGGCGCGCAGACAAATCAAGAGGAGGATGGAGTCGACCTTGAATCCTGCAGCAGCAGTGAAAGTGTAAATTGAAGGGTTCAGGTCTTGAAAGGGAGATTTAAGGCAGCAGAGGCGGAGTCATCAGTGAGAGGAACGAGAGGGAGACTTTGGCCTCTCCTCCGCTTACACCGATGCTCAAATTGATTGTTCGGAAAAGACAGAATAAATTGTGTAATCTTTTTTCAGCTGCGCTTCTTTGATTGTACAAAGATTCATCCACCTTTGTGAAGGTTGGAGAAAAAAAAACAACGAAAATGGGAACAGAGTCGCAGCACAATGATGTGTCGTCATGTGAGTCACAATGCGGCACAACACAAGTGTGACGGGTCGTCTGCGATTGTCCGGTGTAAATTGTTGTCAGTGTGTTCAACCTGCGTCTGATAAAGATGCAGACTCATTCATAACAACAATGTAATGTCCACACATCACACTACATAGTAAATGAAACACAATCTCGCCACAGGGTCCATTTACTTCCTGTCCTGGGCCTTTTGATCGTATCACATGATCTTCCTCAGGAGCCAGTTTTGTTCATCTGCTGTTTCCAAGATCAAGAATGAAGTTTTCAGGTTGTTGAATTATAAAAAAACAAAAAAAATACACACCTCCTATCTCCGCAACCCTGAGATGATGAGTGGAACAAAAAAGAAATATTTATATACATACATCTGCAAATGTAATTAAAATGTTTTCACAAGGCCGAACAATCCTGTACATGATTTTCTAGTTCTTATAGTAGAAGTATAAAAGGAAGTGGTCTGGTTAACTAAATGATCTTTTCATTATAAAATAAAAAGAGTTAGACTTGTTTTCAGACAGATTTCCATGAATCGGACTGTTTGGGTATTTAAGTGGTAATTAAATCCTTAAATCGCTCAGAGAAACGTGGAATTTATATTTGGAAAACAACTCGGGAAACTCCATCTGCTGATGGAAACAGTACGACTGGAGAAAAAGCTCCTGCAAACATATTTCGGGTTTTTTTATAGCAGTAATTTGAATTGCTAACTACTTTCAGTGAATGCAATAAATACTGTGCTCTCTGCCTTGATGCGTCCACCACAACCCTAAAACTGCAGACACATAATAACCATAAAAACAAGAGCTGATGTGAAGAATAACTAAATAAGGACCCTGAGACCATCCGTCCTTTCATTGTTCACACCTGTGCTCCTCCTACTGTCACATGTCAAAGTGTGTTCGGCCTAAAACCCAAATATTCTACGCACACCTTCCTTCTGATCCGTTGGTGCTTCATGTCTCACATCAGAACCTCCTCATCATCTCATATCCTGCTTTTAAAAAGAAAAAGAAACAGAACTCCCTGAAGCCGGTTGTTTCTCTCTCGCTCTCTCCCTCTCCCTCTCTCTCCCTCCTCGGCTCTCGGGTGCGTTTGGTTCTCAGGAATGCAGCTGTGAGTCTTTTCGCCGAGCTTAAGCCGACTCTTGTGTGAATCGTGTCAAAACAAGCAGACATCACTTAGTCCAGGAGAGCTGAGAGAAGCGGGGAGATACTGAGAGAGGCGGGCAGGCTTGGGGCCTCCGCTGAGCTGTCCGGCCCTTAAGGTCACCTGGCAATTAACCCCTGACCGGGCAGCAGGGCCCCGCCCCTCATTTCTTGGCGTGTCTTCTCGTACTTCCTCTACATCTGTGTGTGGATCCTTTCCTACACTTTTGTTTTAAAGTTAAAGGCGGGTACACTTTTGATTTTTGAAAAGGTTTTGGTTTAAGATGATGGACACCTTCAAATGGTGGACTTCGTCATTCATGCTGCTTGAAGTACAGTAAAATCTACACTTCACATTTCAGGCTTCATCATAAGAAGTCCAGTTTTACCCTTTCTGTCGTCTTGCGCCTGCCGATTTCCTCCTGCAACCCCTTTCCTTGTCTGCTCGGCCAAACTAATCCCCCCGCTGCCCCCCTCCTCCTCCTCCCCCTATCCCCCCACGACCCTTGACCCTGCGCACCTCTTTGAATGTCACATGACCGTGCAGGTGTGGAGGGGTCTCTGCCCCGGCCGACCCCCAATTAGTGACCCTAATTAGTGGAGGGGCCCCCCTGATGGGCTGCTGAGCAGCTTTATGGGAGGGAGGGAGGGAGGGAGGGAGGAAGGAGAGCGTGGGAGGAGAGGGGGGGGGCCGCAGGACAGTGACGCATTCCTAAAGGTCTGTGGACCCTCCAGAAACACACACAAACACATACGGCGGCGGTTGAAGGAAAACAGAGCCAACATGGAGCTGAGAGCTCATTTGTTGACGCACAACAAACAGCTCCTGAGTGCTGATCTGGAATTGATCCGGTGCTCGCTTTACACACAAGACTTTAAACACGGGGCCAGTGGAACGCATCAGATACACATGACAGAACATTTCATGCATCCTTTATGTTTTTCTTTCATTTATTCAACCCCTCGCTCGGCTTTCTGTCCTTCTATGTGGAGACTGCACTGAAAACTGTATTTTATATTTACAGCGATAAACTGTAGTGGTTTAGTGGTTAATAAATACGTCATTTTAAACGCAAAGCTGTTAAACACATGTGGCTCCAGCCTCCAAATAGAAATAATCACAATATGTTTTTTTTATGTTGTAACATAAATAGATCATACAGCAGAATATAAATAGGTTTTAATCATCACAAAGGCAGTGCATATTATAGTATATTCTCCTCTATAGGTGACTATTAATATGATATATTTCACAGGTTTGTTTCGTCATAATTTCCATTAAAGTAAAGAGCTGTGTCATCAGTCATGTGTTTTGATTATTTCTCTGTTAAATCTCTGTTATTGTTCATCACCGGTGAGTTGATTCTATATAAATGTGGAGTTGTGTCCTCGTGTATGTTCAGTTGACCTGCTGTGCTCTGACTGACCAGGATATTGATTGTAATTAATTAATTAGGAGTGGACGCTCTTTTTCTAATAATAACGATGATTATTTCTATAATAACATTAACGTACATAATAAGGCAGCTGATGAGAGACTACAGGTTGAAAACAGCAATAAAAACCCAATTAGTGGAGTTGTGTGTAGCCGGTCAGTGAAGCTGTTTACCGCCACGGTTAGTTCCTGTGCTGGGGGGCCGCTCCGCCTGTCCCTCCCCCCCTCCCCACCTTTAAAATACAGCCCACCCATCTGGTCTCCTTTCTGCCGGCCCTCTCGCCTCTTCCTCGCTCAAATAAAGGTGCCAATCACTGTAATTGGCACCCTGCGGATCAATTGTCCCAGCTCGGAGAAGAAGTGCCCCATGCTGAAGTCTGGACCGACATGGGGGGGGGTCGGGGGGGTGGTGGCGTACATGAAGTGTGCTACTTCTACAGACTCGTTCTCTCGCTGCAGATTATTCTGAATGTGACATGTCGCTGGTGAAGTTTTGGTTAGAAATGATCAGATTGTGATTCAGCTGACAGGTACGAGGCTCGGAGCACTGAGCTGAACTGTCCTTTGTCTTTCCGACAATGACGGCGACCATCAAACAGCCAAGTGGTCACTGCGGACCTTGTGACCAGGCCACTTGCTGCTGCATCACGGGCCTGCATGATGGAGACCAGGGCTCGTTATTGTGATACTGAACTTCCAGAGACGTGAAAATGTGTAAAAGGACATTGAGCCAAATATCTTTTTATCGTGTTAACTTTCTTATTGGAGTTTATTTTTTGTATCAGACATATTCAATTTGTTTATTATTTTGTATTTAGTGATCTTTATTTATTCTGTCACATTTATTGATTTTAGTTTAATCTGACATTTCTCAGCTGATGATGTTCTTCCTGAAATGGAAATTTAACACTGTTCAGTAAGTTTGTTGCAGAAGTTCCCAGGGACCTGATAATGCATCAGATCCCAGTGTCTGAGTGATTCATTGATAAAAGTTGGGGCCCCTGTTGGAATTGCTGTCATGGTTTCCTAAATGTCCATGTACAGGATCCAGATGTGATGTTTAATCGTTGTACAGCTGAAGACATGAGAGAAGGTTTTCATTTCCTCATTTATTGTTTGCTTTGTTCAATTTAGAGCTTTTTTTTTTTAGGAAACAGTCACTTGACTCATGAGCAGATGTTGGCACGGTTGATGTTGGTTTAGTTCTTTGTTATCAGCGTTTCCAACATCTGCCACGAGACAAGTCGTCCAATGTGGTTGAGACCAATGCACCATAACCACAACGTCCACAATTTGAGTCTTGGTCGCAGACGTGTTGTCTCTGTAGACTTTCTCAAAAAGACAAAATGCAGAATCTACATGTCCAAGTGTGTCAATGCAACATGTTGAGACAATGATTGCTTTGGGAAAACAACCTTACTTTTGGAGGCAGGTGTTTTTCAGGAATTTTGCTGAACAAGATTTTAAAGATCCCAGTCACATATCGATAATTTTAAAAGAACAAAATGACTGTTGTCCTTTTGTCCTTTTTAAAAACTGCCTGGGTTCAATCATCTTTCAGTTCCTTGTATTTTATTAAAAAAAAATTGATTCTTAAAATAATTCAATTCTGCTCTGAACTCCAGGTGCAACCTCTGGTATCTTAATCTACAATTGTTATTTTGAAAGGTCAATGTCAACCACATTCAGACTCTGTTCCCTTCACAGTTTGTAAAATAAACTTGTAGATTCACCTGCTGTTTGTTCCCCAATCTGCCACAAACATCAGATTTATTTCTTACATGCAGAAAAAACGGAGTCATTCCACATTGGCTGAAGCATATTTTCACCCAATCTCCGTCCCAAGGGCGCGTCGGTTTAGTCTGCGCGCCACCATCTGCAGCAAAACAAAAAATTAAAAGTGCAAAGTACTAACAGGCACAGAAAGACCTGCAGAGGTGACACGTCCACCGCCTCGATGTTTGTGCCACAGTGACGGAGCGGACAAAGAAGCCAAGGTTTTTAATAAAGCTGCGAGCTCGCCCAAACTCTGTGGTGTGAATAGAGAGGGCTAAGACATGCAGATGTCACTCAGACACAAAGAGAATCTCATATTTTCAATGAAAAGCTGTTTGGATGAGCAGTTTTTCTGATTCGCACCACATTGATCTTTATTCCGTTATCAACAGCGAATTGAAGAAACAACATTTTCTTCTTCATTAAGTTTAAAAACAGTTTATCTCCGTGGCCTTGAGGTTTGAGAGTGAAAGACGACAAGAACAGAACACAGGAGGCAAATTACATAGACATATTTATATGCATATGAATAAAAATACATATACATATTGTACTGTATCTCGGCCGAGCGTGAAAACAGCTCTGTCAGCCCCGAAACAGAAGTAAGCCTCTTTAAATAAGTGCAAAATGTTAATGAGACAAAGAACTGTAAAGCATATAAAGACTTTTTTTCTGAACGTTTCTTCGCATTTTGTTTTTCCTGTTAAAATCACACGGAGCGGACATGGAGATAACTTGTGCAAAGACCCATTTATATATATTTATATATAAATTTATATCTATGTACATAGAGTTTGTTCATCATAAGTAGTAGCTGGTGCCATTAGCTTGACATTAACTTTTACTGCTCAAAGAAAAGACGTTGCAGAAGTTGTGCACAAAGAAAAAGTGAACCTAGAAGAATTGTTTTTTTTTTCTCTTTAAATAAAAGGATCATTTCACACAAAATCTCAAAGGAGCGTATCCATCGAGAGAATCGTGAGAGAGCCGCGAGGAGGCCCCCGTAGTGTTTCTGAGGTGGCGGCAAAACAAGTGCAAGATGTCACAGATTGCACAAAACGAAAAAAAAAAAAAAAAAACCTGAAAAAGGCTTGTGTTTAACTGGTGCAAAGTTTCCCTCGAGCTGAATCCTTCCTCCCGCAGCTGCAGATCTACTTTATGAAACACCAGTAAAGTGACAGAATGTGGAGTCAGTGCTGCATTTTGAAGGAAGTAAAGAAATCGGAGAGATTATTTTTTTGTAACGACTCAAATACAAAAACAGTTTCTCAACATACTAAACCTCCTCACGTCACATCGATTGAGAAATCAGTGGAAATACGATAAATTCCGAGCTCCTTCGTCTACCTTGTGCAGAGAGTGTGGACTTTTAAATCAACACTAAAGCTACGAAAAACATTTTTAATATTCCAGCTAAAAGTCTGTGTTTTGCTCTCAGCACAGCGGGAAAGCAATTTAGCAAAAGAACGAAACGTCCCTGCAGTAAAGAAAAAGAAAAAGAGAGAGAGAGGGAGAAGCTGAGGGTTTGTGAAAGGGTGCATCAGCCTCACATGAGAAACGAGCCTCCTGACCTCTCAGCTTCATCTCTCCGCTCAATATTTGATGTCGCAGCGTGTGAATTATGGATGGTGCTTATAGAAAATAATAGTGTTCAACAACAGCACAGGTGCACCGCTGCAAAGAGCCATGAGTAGATAACAGGGGTTTCTTCAGAGCCGCCGGGGTCTGAACACAACAACAACAAATCACCATCCGCCGGCTGCAGCGCTACACGGGCGCAAAAAGGCCCGGCGAGCTGACACGCTGTTTTTTTTTTTATCACATTTTCATAGGCCGAGGTCGGAGCCTGTCTGTGCAGTCCACGAGAAATGTTTTTACAAAATGGAAAACGCGCGCTCAGCTGTTTTCGGCGCGGCCTGACCTTTGCTTGTTAGCGCCTCCTTTTTTTAAATTGGTGTCATGGGAGTGGCCTCGAGTCAGCGAACGTAAGGGAGCGAAGAATGATGGGAAAAAACTCGACACCTATGAATACGTACATGAAAATGAAACGGTGAAAAGGGAGAAATAGCTGGTGTGACACGTGGGAGCTGAAGGTCGCTGCAGGTGAGTTTTGATTTTCTTTGGACGACGAGGAAACGTGGACATATGGCATCATAAAGGGGAAAAGGAGAAACGTAATAATAGAGCTGAACCTTCCTTATTAAACGTTTTCTGAATCAGATCACGAGGTCGATTTCGGTTCAAACCAATTGACTAAGGATGAAGCTTATTTAGAAATAACAGATTTTTTTTTTTTTTTTCAGAATAAATCCAGACTATCCTGATTTCAAATAAAAAGGGAAGATACAAATCTGCAAACATAAAGTGCTTTCGACAAGGGGGCAAGGAGAGGGATTCCTTCGGCTAAAGATGGTTCGAGGTAAAGAGAGAAGCAGGGAAAAAATAATAACCAACACAAGAGACATGGAGCGAACACGAAAATATCAATTTAAAGAAAAATAAGCGACGGTCAAAAAGTTCAAAAGCTTCGAAGCGCGTACATACGCTCAAAAACCAAGAGGTGTTACCGACTTGAAAAAGTAGATCTTTTTCAAATTAAATTTAGCGATTGTGTTAATATATAACTTAATAACTTCGCACAGTAAAAGCCACAAAGACATTTAGTTTTATTGTGGATATGACCTGAAATATGTTCGATAGCTGCTGTTGTTGTGATGATGAGTTAAAAATATGACGGAGAAGAAAAAATGACAGCATTTCTGCACATTTGAGACGATGGAACCGGAGAACGTTTGGTATTTCTGCTTGTGAATATGTGACGGAATACTTCTGTCGACCAATCAGTGGATTCACCGTTAGAGCTGCGGCCCAGAACCACAACTCCGACACAAATTTGGTTAAACATATGCGTCTGATTCACTGAACGTCTTTTTCGCTGATTGCTGAAAGAGAAACTGTGACACCTGTGAGTCGTAGATTAATCCGGGGGTTCGGAGGTCGTTTCTCTCAGCCCGACCTCGACCGATCGGAGGACACAAAACGCTGCACCCCCAAAGCTTCGTCCGTTAATGCTTTGGCAGAGTCGAACCAGCTTCCTTCTTCCTCCTCGTGTTCTTTTTATATTAGAAACTATCGGATCTAGATATGTGATTCCTCATCGTTTGTCCAGATCCTACCACATAAACAAACACAACCAAATCAAGAATTTACAAAAACTACCGCTGGACACCAAACAGACTGATATTAAAATGCTACGATTCTTTTTTTTTTTTTTTTTCAGTGTTTCTTCCATTTTGTGATCAGCACATCAACTAAAATCAAACATGGCCACTTGAAGAGAAATGTGTACAAACTGCTCTATTTGAAATGCTGCTGCTCTCGTTCAGATACTGATTCAATCTGAACTGTCCGTGTCAAGTATTTTTTTTTTTCCTGAACAGTAGATGAAGGCCTGTATAGAGAGAAAAACCACACGTACAAACTCACTGGACAAAAAAAAAAAAAAGAAAAAAGAAAGAAGAGTCATTTAAAACCACTGCGAAGAGAGTGGTGATAAAAACATCTGTCTGTCAGGGGTCACGCAACATACACACACGGCATTTTGCAAAAGAATTCACAAGTTTTTTTTCTTTTTTTTTTTATGTGGGAGAGTCTCCGTCACATCACGTCCTTTTCACCATTTTGTGTCAGTGTGCCAAACAGTGCTGTGGACACAAAATGGTGCCGCAAGGAACAGCAACCTGGTCTCTTCCTCTTTTTTCACATCTTGTGATCCAGGGTGATTTCTCCCCCCCCCCTTTTGTGGCCATTGAGTGTCAAACTGGCCGCAGGGGGGGACAGACCGAGGAGGAAAGCTCTTACGGAGACAAGTCCCGGTCCCCTGGCGTCCTCAAAGACAGACGTGTCACTTAAGAAACTGTCTTCTTTCCGCCCAAGTCGGCCTCCTTCCTGTCCAGCCGCATGTACGGCTCAAAAGCTGAGGAGCCGCAGCCGTAAGAGGACGTCAGTTCGTGATGAGCGCCCCCCAGCAGCGGCATGGAGAAGCAGAGGGAGTGCGGCGGTGGGACGCCCAGTCGCGGCGAGGGCGGGGTGCCGCCCAGGGATGGCAGCGACAGCCCAAAAGTCCCCCCTAGGGAGTTGGGTGGAGTGCTGCTGCTGATTCCAGGAGAGGAGCCTCCACCCGGGCTGCTCAGCAGGGAGCCGTTGGCCGGGTGAGGCGGCCCCAACAGGGAGTTGGGAGGTGGGGCGGGGCCCGCCAGGAGGCGACCCTGCTCCAGGAGGCGCAGGATGTTGCAGGTGGCCAAAGACTCGGACGTGGAGGAAGAGCGTTTGTCCGAATCTTTGGTGGTGTCCTTCTTCTGTTTGGTCCGGCGGTTTTGGAACCAAACTTTGACCTGCAACAACAAAACCAGGAAGAAATGTCATCACTTTGCTCCAAATACAAACTTTGTCTGTGGTCGAGGCCGAAGACTTAGAACTTTAAAAGGTCAGGAAACCTTCGCAGAGGCTGCTCGTCCAGGAACCAGGAAGAAATCAGAGTTTTATATTTAATTTAGTCAGAAAAGCAACAGAATCTTCTGATTTTAAACGTTTAAAAACGTGTTCTCTTGTTTTTAACACGTGTAGATCATGGATGCTTCAACATACATATACATAAAACAATCAGAATTTCCCCCCTCGACCCTTCACGTGTCCTAAAATGTGAAGGTTCCCACAGACTGAACCACCGCATGATTGTACGACCGACTTCTTTGTGACCCCCGCTTGCTGCACATCTACCGTGTTGCATGTTGTGCGTTGCGAGCGGCGAGAGCACGCAACACCTCGGCCATAACCCGGTCATACGTGCGTAAATCCGTGCCGAACAAGCGGAGATGCTGTAATCCCCTGGCACCAGCCATTGGATCAACTCTGTTGTTTTTCTCTGCACATTTGATCATGGCGGGTCCTGTGCACTCCCTCCTCTCTCACACTCCACAGCTCTAACAGGCCGGAAATGCACATGTGGGAGAGGGTGATGTGATACTTGAGCCGCTCGGGCGAACGGCGCGATGCTTCCTTCAAATATGTTCCTAGACTTAAGTATGAAAATGCCCCAGACTTAGAGATATCAGAGCAGGGTTTACTAACTGCAGAGGAGAAAGATCTCCATCAACATCTGCACCTCGCACAGCAGCAAACTTTTGGAGTTTCACTGCACAAGCCGTCACGCCACCGGCAGCAGAAGCTCGGTGAACTCTGCCTGTCCTTGTCCGCCATGTTTAATTGATGGTGGCTCAGCGTGGTTTTAATGTATAGCGTGTGGATAAGTTGGGGCTGGCTGAGATGTTGATTGGAGGGCACGGTGGGGTCACAGGAGATCGCTGCACGGAGAGCCACCTCCGATTGGAATCACACACATGAAAAATGTATGCGAGCCTGACCGAGTTACAGCGGCATCATGCAGAATCTTCGTTTCTCACACGGTGGTAAGAAGAGCGGCAGAGAGAGAGAACCCCAAACTCTCCTCTTCTTCATCTTGGTCTGATTTAATGATAAATACAATTTTGTAACATAATGAGGCCTTTAGCGATGAAGCTTGATAGAATTTAAGGGGACTACTTGGTATGCGCGTGGTTTTACTTTTATTTTTTAATGTTTTATTCTTCTTTTATCGAGTCAGTGCTCACTTTCATCTTTATCTGTTCGTTTGTGTTATCGTCTCTAAAACCTAAAAATCATATCGGGCCTCATCAGAGATACTGACACTGCTGAGTCATTCTAGTTGTTTCAGCTTTACACATTTAAATATTTAAAACAACTGCTCTAACCACATGAGTCCTATCCTATAATAAAACTTAATGAAACAAAGTGTTTTTAAGATTGTATTTCTCCACATGATCAGCAGGTTTACGTCTCTTTCTCCTCTCATCCTCACTGAGGAAGTTCAACCGACGGTGAACTCAAAGTTATTTGGACGTTTCCATCGACCTCGTCACGATGTTTCACAGAAATCCAGTCGTCTAATCCCTGAGCAGAGGATTTCAAAAGAAACTCCTGGAACAGCAGAAACTCACGAGCCTGTGAAACGTCTCGGGTTTAATTTAATGGAAATAAAAACTCGACATTCATCGTACAACAGCGAGACGACACATGGAAATACACACAACGCACATAGCAGGAGTACGTGACCACACACACATACACAGAGAGGTCACATGTGGAGTCATCTCACATGACCCCGTGTCTCGGTAACACCCTCGACTCTGCTCGTGCACTTTTAGTTGAGATATTTGAAGGTTTCAGTTGCACAAAAGTAACGAAAACCTCAAAAAGCTTCCAAACTTTTCATTTTGACTCAAACACCAGTCAAAACTTTTTAAAGTCTCACTTTCGACAACCACAGTTTGGCTTCACGCAGAGTTTAACTTTGGTGAATCTGCCAAAGCTCTAAGGCTCTTGATGGAGCAGCTACAACAACAAAGGATTGTGGTACAGGACCTCAGCTGCAGATACGTGCGTGCAACATGCTACACCTTCGTCCTGCAGCGTGTTCACGCAGTGGCCTACGTGCAGCCGGCATCGCTCAGCTTTCTTCTGAAACACCTTTAGGTGGCACAGGCTAAAAAAAGCGTAGCCGTCGATTACGTTGGAAGCCATCGAGCCGCCCGGTGTTTACTACAGCATCAGTGCAGCGTGAAGGCGCGGCTCAACAGGCAGTGAGATCATAGTTTCAGCTACTGACCACGACGCAAATAATGGGATCGGAGAGGATCCCACGGCTCAGAGAGGAATACTGACGCCAGCAAGTCTTACTGCAAAGACCCAAAAGAAGCACAGAGGGAGGGATGGTGGGGACGGAGATAAGAAGGGAGGGGCGGAGAGGCGGCAGGAGGGAGGGGCTGGCAGCGGAAACCTGCGTCTCCCTCCTCTCGGCCTGTACTTCCTCTCCATTCGCTCGCACTAAGATCTCCCTCTGCATTTGACTCCATCGCCTGCCTAACACCCACATCCCATAAAAGGCTTTCACTCCAGATGAAACCGCCGACCAATCCACCTCCTTTATCCCCCTCGCTGTGGGCGGGGCTCGGCCTTGTGTTCACATCACAGTCCTCCTATCGATTGCTGGGTAGGGGGGGTGAGGGGGGGGGGGAAACCTTGGTGGTGTTTTACAGGGATTTTATTCGAGGGGAAAATGATGAGAAGAGAAGAAGGCAAAGCTGCCTTTGGTACATCTACACTATTGGATGTAAATCCTTTTTAATGGGATCCAGGGTTCAGAGCTGGGGCAGAGATTACCGGGGGAGATCTAGATCTGCCGTGACCTGCATTTGCCCCGACCTCGCCCTCTGCACCCCGCCCCGCCGCACTCTGGCCCACCGAGGCAAGGACGGACAGGGCCCGGGTGAGGAGGGCGGGACTGAGGTGAGGACGAGGAAACCTGAGACTCAGGAGGAAAGTGATGAGCACAAGAGGGAAACAGGAAGTTCACACATACTGCGAGTTCAAATCCAGGGTTATTATGTTTTTAGGTCAAACGTCCATTAGTTTAAACAGTTAACGTCCTCTCATCAGTCTGTCGGTGTTTAATCAGTCATCAACAAATCCCTTAGAAGACCAAAACTCACTATGTCTCTCAGAAACACCATAATCTACTGTATTATACCTTCTATGTATTTTACTGACATACTTGCATAATAAATATTTCTATTTTATCTTATTTATTCTGGATTCAGTTTCTGTTTTTATTTTATTCTGACTATGTTTCCCCCTCCTGCTGCTCATGTCATTGCTCATTCGATTTACAAAAAAAAAAACTGTGACTCAATCAATAAGAGTGAATCAATAATATCTTTTTAAAAATGAGGCATCAATAAAATATAAAACATTTCTCTTGAAAAAATGTCTGTAATTTATTAAAAGAAACCAGTGAATCCTTAAATATGAGGCATCAATCATAGTGAAAAAAAAAAATCATCAAGGGCTCAATAAGGTTCATATTTCATATTGATAAATTCATTGGAATTTTATTTCCTAAAAAATACAAAGACGGACATTATCATTGTCGAGCAGGAATAAATACGGAATTTATTATGAATAATTTTCTGCAGTGAATGAATTCACATGTTATGAACTATATCAACAGGAAATTGTATGTGGGATGAAATAAACTACACTCTCCATGTTCATGTTCCTGTATGAACTTCGTTTAAAAGTTTTCTCTGAAGAACAAGTTGCTGTTTATCAGGGTCCAGACACATGGACAATACTTATTTTGAATTTCAGAGAGCTGGTGATTTTAATTAAATGTTATGAAAATGATTTTTCTGAAAATATAGACTTTCATTGCTTCAGTATTGAAAATGGTCAAATTCAACCTTGATGTAAAAGGCTTTTCAGTTTCCTCCCTGTGTTTCATCCCTCCTTACTGTTTAAGACGCAGGTTGCTGCATTAGAATGGAAACACGTGTTAGAGGATGAGAACTGAACGGATGGAGGGTAAAAGTTGGCGTGGCGGGATAAATTCAAGGTCAGGGAGTGACGAGTCCGTCCTGTCTGAACACACGGGCCTGTCGGGCAGAGGTCAGCCAATCGGAGGCCTGCGCTGTGAAACCAGGCAGCTGCAAACAGAGCGGCGGGCGAACTGGGCTAGAGGTAGAAAGGTTAAGCCAGATCAAGACCCAACATGGGCATCCATATGTGGGATCAATAAATCAGCTAAGCTCCGTCGTGTCCCAACATGAAACCTCCGAGTGCAGGAAGTTGGAATAAAGACGTCGCTTTAGATGTTTCTCAGCGATTCCGTCTGTTGTTTTCATTTGTTTGTCCTTGTTTCCGTATCACTCGCTTTTTAATCACTTTATTTCCCTGCTTCTCCGTGAGGCTGAACCGAGCTAAGCCACAACAACGTCAAGCGTCAACAAAAACATTGAGCGATAAAACCCCTCCTGTCTGTATGTTTAATACCCATAATGCAAAGTGAAATGCAGGATTGGCGCGGTAAAGTCTTTGAGGAGGACACTTGGCGTCTTTCACACTTTCCATGACCCCTCCAGCCGCTCGGTGATCCCACCGTGACCCCGTTCAGACCCCCTGATCCCAGGCATGTGATGAGCCGCAGCAACACAATGAAAACTCTTTTCCGTGGAGATTGTACCAGGCGCACCAGCGAGCATTAAACTGTACGTAACGGACCAGCGGATACTTCACTGTACGTCATGTAAAGAACTTTTAGTTCTTTATCGAAACTGTTTCATCAGGACACGATGAAAAGGAGCCGATCGACTGCTCATTTAACACATTCTGTCAATAACTTTAGTTTTATCTATATGTTGTAAATAAAACTTTATCTTTCAGTGACCTTTATGGATCGACTTCAGATATGTGACTATAAAATGGGATGTTTTCACAAATCAAACTGGACTCATGACTGCACCAAGGCCCATCAGTCCCTTAAAATCCAATCAAACTGCAACAACTTCTAGATGGTGGGAAATCTGGGAAAATCTTCAAAAAACTTCCCGTCTCACAATGTTGAAGGAAGTGAAAAGAATTCCTGGAACATGTAACGGTTGCTTCCTTGTTTCATCTCCGAACACAAACAAACGGACAAAAACACGGTGGTGAGTGAGTATTACGTTTTTCTGACACTGGAGTTTGTTGTGAAGCTGCAGTCGGTCCTGAAAGAGGAATGAAAAACAAAAATGTGAACAAATACACACTTTTTTGATGTCTAGGTTGTCGGGGGTTACCTCCATATGTATAACAAATAATTCACACATGAAATTAAACCTTAAGGTTCTTTCCAGATAATAAAAAACAAGTTGCATAAATAAAAACATCAAGATAAGAATGAATTAAAAGGTGAAATTACAGACGCACCATCCTCCTCCTTCTAGTAATCTCCTCTCTGTCAGAATCCGAACAGAAACCGTACAAACTGAATCCACGCTGACGTCAGCGTTGGGATTACAACCCGGAACCAAAAACCATCCCTGACGCAGCCTCCTCAACAGCTCGCCCTTCCTCCTCGTCACCCCCAACTCCACAACTCACAGCATAAATCCTCACCCTCAAATTTCACCTGTTCCCTCAAACCACTCCTCCGTCACAGCCCCCCCACCCCACCCCCCATCACCTAACCCAGTTGAACCCGATCTGGTCGTCCATGGCTGCAGCACATGTCCAGCCAGGTTCAGCCAGGGGTTAACCCCGTCTTATAGAATCGCTGGTAGATATGGCTGCCTAATCCTCCTTAGTACAAAAGCACTTGGGACTGTTATGAGGCCCACCTCTTTCTACGTCCCTCCGCCCCCCCCCCCCCCTTGCTTTCCTGTCCATCCGTCCGTCCGTCCATAACAGCCTTCACCTCTGTGATGCTGGTGATGAGCTACACTCATCCTTCCACCAAATTTCATGGAAATAGGTTTTTGCGTAATCCTGACCAACAAAAAAATGCTGATGAAATCCTAACCTCCCTGGCAGAGGTGACAGACGAACTCCAAACAAAGAAGAAACCACAAATACAACCGAATATATAGAACTCGATTTAAGAGAATAAAACGTATGCAAACATAAAAGTGCATCTTCTCTGCATCATTTATTCTGTAAAATAAAATAATTTTTTCACATCGAACAGTTTTTAACGATCAACCAATAAATCTGTAAATAACAGTGGCACAAGCTGATGGATGAATATAAATGTATGTAGATAGTTTATAGAGTGGGGTCCAACAGTCTGAGAACAGTAACTGTAGGAAGGCGAATGAAAATCTGTATTTTTGAATAAATGCCTCAAGCTCTCTGGATTGAAACATGTTCTGCAAACAGATTCATCTTGTGGCTGATATGATGAGATTTTACAGATTTTTTTTATATTTTACAGATGCTCAGAAGTTTTTCTCAATTTAGATCCTCGAGTTTGAATTTTCATGGAATAAATAAATGACAAAATTTTATCCTTCGTGTTTTCATGCATTATATTTTGCTGAACCACGAAAGAGGGATCGCAAATGTTTTCGTAAAATTTGTGATATGTGATTTTTTTTTTAATTATCCAAGTACTTGACTATTTTAATTTTCTGCGTCTTTATACTCCCGACACATTTTAGAAAGATACACCACTACATTCATCTGATTGTGACTTTTTCTGATTAATATTTGACATAGAAAACATGGTGATTTCATAAAGTTTGATGTTATAGGTTCAAATAGGGGTGAAATGTTTTTTTATTTATTTATTTTAAATATATAAAAAGCTTCTTCACGACTCAGTAAATTATTAAAATATTTCGTTTTGGTTTTGTGGGACTTTATTTTTCTAGAGATCATTAAAATCATGAATAAAAAATGAGAATTAACACCGTTATTGATTTGCAGGCTTTAATGAAACGATAAATTTTAAAAAAATCTATAGGAGTAAAATAAAATCCCTTTAAAACAACTTTGTTTTAGTTTTATTTCTTTCATTTTTCTGCTGCATTTCTGTGTATGAATATTAAAACCATATTTATACGATCTAGAAATGTTCTACAGTGATGTTTTGACTTATGATTAAATATTTAAAGGCCTCAGTGTCATTTTTCATATATTTTTGGTTCCTTGCAGCTTTTCCTCAACATGAGGTCAGACTGATGATTTCACTTTAAAGACACTTTAAATGGCAAAACAAAAAAAAAAGTGCAAACTGATGAGAGGCCTGAATCCAAGAAGGTTCAAACCACCAGTGACTCCAGCAGCTGCAACATTAAACTCTTCATCAATAACATTTCAAACTTCATTCTGCAAAAACAAAACTCCGGTTTTTAAGTACAGTACAAGTGGATCTGTTGATTTGCTCATGAAAATATGGACGTGTTGCGTGAACACATGGTGAGGATTCAGTATTCCCTGTCTGCCGGCAGGTGTTTGTAAGCTGCCGTGCAGGTAATCCTCCACTTTAATTGCATTACACAATTTCCAAGCGAATGACACAAAGTGGCTGCATGGAAAACCTTTGACCGCACCGGTGTCCTCCTGGTGTGTTGAGGTCACACTCAAGGCTCTCAGAGTGTGTGTGTGTGTGTGTGTGTGTGTGTGTGTGTGTGTGTGTTTCTATAGTTATCAGGGACAAACCATCATTGTGAGCACATTTTGACACCATGAGGACATTTTGTCCTGTGTGTAATTTTGCTGATTTTCACATCAGTCGAAGGATTACATGCTCCTCCATGCACACACACACACACGCACACACACAACAAACTAAGACTTCATTGCTATTATGTTCTCTGATGATCTAATCAGCTGATTGACAGGTTGTTTCCTGACCATCGCTGAGTGGGACTGAAGTTCCTGCTCTGAGGACGACGCTCTGGAAACATTCAGAGGAAAGAGTTTGTTTCTTTACAGTACGAAGACAAAACATTTGAACTGGAGGCACAAAGCCACAAGTGTCCGTGCGTCCGTCAGCGTGTCTGTCTCTCTTCCTATCTCTTTCTCCATTCACACCGTGGGGACAATCCTCGCTCTGTGCAGCCGCCTCCACGCTACATCTGCACAGCCACACGTCATGGCCGGGTCCTCTACGCCCCAGACGGGAGGCCAGACACCGTCTGTCTGGGCCCATCATGGAGAACAATACACACAACGAGGACATTCACTGTAAGTAGACTCACACAGGAGCACAACTTGTCCTCTTGTCCCCTGCGTCTGCAGAGGGACACAGAGACGTGTCTCTCCAGTGTGTGGATCCAAAACCACCTTTTTCAAGATTTTAAATTGGAAACATTAGTCAGGCCTGCACCCTGCTGCCATCAACAGTCTCCTCCTGCTGCTCCTCTGACCCAGTAAACTCTTCATGTGTGCATGTTCAAGTTAATAAATGAAGTCCTTTTTTTTTTTTTATCAAATCATGTTTTCCCTTCATCGTGTAATTTTCTCTGAGGACAAACATGCAGACACTTCCCTCAACATTTAACGATGCTCGGTCTATTTACATGTGATGATCCACTTACAGCCCACAGATCTGTTCTTCCTTGTATTGCGCTTTCTTGGGCCTAACAAGAGGATTAATGCAGTTTAATGATGTGTGATAGAGTTAGAGGACATTTAAAAAGAAGCTTACATACATGTGATGTGAGGGATGTTTAACACGGGTGGAGTGATATCATCCAAGATGGGATAAGTTCCAGTTAAAGCTAAGAAGAGAAACACGGGTTTACAGTAATAATAATAAAACAATAAAAGATGCTGAAGATCCCAGAAAAGTAAGAACATACTAAAACTGAGGAATACCTTCCTCCATCCTCCTGCTGCCACAGGAAGCTTCGTCTGAAAGTTTTCACAGCTTCCACTAAACTGCGCCGGAGGCTGTTTGGACTCAAGTATTTGTCTGACTAATAGAAACGACAGCAGGCAGAAGACGAGGGGAAGTGTCACGCTGATCTCGGGCGACGTAAAGACCTGTCGCAGGTCGGCTGTGTCACATTAAGGTGGCCGGTGATTCTCAGATCATATCAGTAGCTGAGTTTATTAACCTAAAATGTGTGGCTGGCAGGTACATCAGGAGGTGGGTGAGCACTTTGTGTCACAGGAGCATCTGCTTTCATTTTAATTCATTTTTTTGGTCTTTGCACGTTGTTAAATTTGACCCTGATGAAACAAAGAAACTGTCAAAAAAGCCCAAAAGATTGAATTTGAATAATCAAGGATAATATATGAAATGATACACCTGCACCTTTAATGTCCAGTGGTGCAAAGCTTCAGATCAGCACCTTCAGACACAGACCTCACTGTCCTGCACAACGTCTCTACTACCGACAGTCCGGTGAACAAAAACCCACAGTGGTGCCGAGTACGTCCAGACGAGGACAGAGTGAGAGCTTCCAGCAAAAAAACAGATCTTTTCAGAACCAGGTTTTTTTTTTTAAACTGTGACAAAATAAGGGGAACCAGATGCAAACATTCACCACATCTGTGCGTTGTGCAGCCAGTTTTACATTAAAGATTAAACATGGCTGAGCTCCCTCCCATTTGCTGCAGGATTAAACCAGTTTAACTCGGCACAGGGGCCATTAAATCCATAGCTTCTCCATGCAAGAGCTGCAAACAACAATAGACTGATACAAAGGCAGCAAATAACGTCAGCTGCACTCAACTCAGGACGACTGTGGAGGAGCTTAAAGTGACCACACAGTGTCCTGGAATCTCCTGGAGCCTCACACTCACAAACCAATGAACAGGGACAAGCTGAAGAATGAGCAGAGTTTTGGTCTTTAACCGTATTTTTTATAACAACTGAAGTTTCTTGCAAATCTTAAAAGTGATAAGAAAGTTGGTGTTTTGGTGTTTTAATCACCTCTTCACACAGAACTACACAGAAAAAATGTGTAAAATAAACTGTGACTGCTCCACGTGTGGTGATTTATTATAAATTCCCATGTGTGTGGATGTGAAACTGTTCTAGAGATGAGAAGGTTCCATTCAGCAGCCAGTGACTCTCCTTCACATGAAACATACCTTCACAATAAGAGCTGGAGCCTCCATGAGCATCCACAGGGTCCCCAATAATAATCTGAGTGTGTGTCTGTGTGTGTACCCCCCCCCCCCCCCTGCTGTGTTACCCTGTGGCGGGGAGCCACCTGCCGGGGTGGAGGGACAGCTTTGAGCTGCACGTAATGGATTACTGGGTAACACGTTACACAAATTAGTCAAAAAGAAAAATTAAGTTAGCAAAAAAGTTTGCATGTTTTATTTATCTGGAGATTCAAATATCACAACATCCTTCAGTCAGAGTTTGAAGAGCAACTTTTTTTCACATTAACTTTTTAGTCATTAACATTTTTCCTTCGATCGACGCACCATCGAAATTTGTGGGTTTACAAGTGTTGGGAGATGAAAAATGTAAATTGAGACATTTATTTGAAAGATTTATTGACATTTATGATGTCATCAAAAAAAAGTAACGACGAATGAGCAGTGGTCTTCCCCCCGCCCACACACACACTGCTCTGTACGGTTTTACGCGCGTTTACGCACAGCTGTGGTTTCATTTTACGCACATTTGTCCTCTTCTGTTTAAGGTGAGGCTTTTGAAAAGACCCTGGGGTTTTATCAGGAGAAACGTTTGGCGCAGTTTAGGCTCCAGATACGAACCATAAATCACTTTGGAGACAAGAATACCGTAAAAATGTGAGAGAATTTCCCCACAGCAACATTTAGAATCTAGAGTTTATTAATCCAAAGGCTGTGTGTCATGACGACAAACGCTGGTGACACGAGTTAAATAATTTATAACAATATATTTTTTCGTGAATAAGTCATTCGTCCTTCTATTTTCAGAAATATTTACAGGACATGTATTTGTCTTAAGTTTCTGTAAAGGTCTTTTTTTTTGCGTGCGTAAAAGAAAATCATCATTATCTCGTTTAAGTTTCTGTATGAGCCTCTTTTTTTACGTGTGTGCGTGCATGTGCGTGTGTTTCCTATGTCTGCTCCCTCGTTGCGTGATCCGTTTGAATACCTCACCAAACTAATTGGAGTTACACCATGGGTCAATGACCAAATCCCCAAACATTGTTAAAAAAACACTTAACGATCCAACCTCTCTGTAATTAGTATTTGTCTTTCAGTCACAGAGAAAGACGCCTGTCACGTTTATATAGGCTAAGCATGTAGCCCTGGGTCTATTATATAGTGTAAGGATTGTTATATTAATAGCCTATATATCTATTTAGAGGGACTGATGGTTTGAAATGATTTGGTTGCTATAAACCTCTATAAATAAAACACATGAAGACAAAATGAGAGTTATTCTGGATTTAATTGAAATCAAGTATCGAATGTTTTGGTTTTTGGTTGATTTCATGAGAACAGATCCATGTTGTGTTGATTAATAAAATAACACAACTAAATATTTCTTCACTTGAGGTTGAAATCAATCAAAACCTTTTATTTGTTTGATTTGGTTTGTTTAGGCGAAACAAAATGCCGGAACAGTTCAGCAGGAATAAAAAGATTTCACTTATGATGTCTCCGTTTAATCAAACAGACTTAAAGAGGAAAGAAATAACTTTTTCTCTGAACTCCCTTAACGTGCTTGTAAAACACGGTATGAAACTGATCTTTTGTCGGTTTGAATAAAACTCCAAACTAAACTAAAACCGAAAAATCTGGAAAACAAGAGCAACAGGCCTGAAGGAGCAACTATTTGTGGACATTTTAATATTAATTATATCCAAAAAAAACTAAAGAAAAGCCTCAGATTGATAGATAAAATGAAGATAGAGAGTGAGATGGCATGATAGATGTACATAGATCGATAGATAGATGCTTTAAAACCTACAATTTGCGCGTCAGAATCCATTTACCTGTGAAAACACGCAGAGACGAATCCAAACAAGCTGCTTTAAAAGCACATGAAATGATTTCAGCGTCTCCATCTCTTCCTCGTGTGATTTTTCATCATTAGATTTGATTTGGTTCATTTGCGTGACGCGCTTTTTGTCTCCAAACAGAAAGGAAGCGATAATCAGACAGAAAACGCCACTAATGCGACGCAAGAGCCTTTTTGATCGCGCGTTAAAAGCTGCTTCGATAGCAACGCAGCTTTAAGACATTTCTGCACAATGGGCTTAATATTTCACTCCGCCATTACAGAGGAGACTTTTATTATTAACATGTTGTTCTCACTTGAAGGTCAGACGGGTTTTCATTCAGCCAATCCTCTGCTGCAGCAGCAGCAGGAAGCTGAGGCCCTCCCATTAACACCCCTAGTGTCAGCACTAATGAGGGACACAGTGGCTGCTCTGTGCTCACACACACACACACACACACACACACACACACACACACACACACACACACACACACACACACACACACACACACACACACACACACA
The DNA here is from genome assembly GCF_024713975.1 of Paralichthys olivaceus. Classification (NCBI taxonomy): domain Eukaryota; kingdom Metazoa; phylum Chordata; class Actinopteri; order Pleuronectiformes; family Paralichthyidae; genus Paralichthys; species Paralichthys olivaceus. Next base: position 13,571,380 of record NC_091114.1, on the reverse strand, counting down.
CCTTTATGTTTGAGTCCTGGGTTTTTGTGTGGTTAGATAATACTGTTGCTTTATGATGCGTAAATTCCTCCGTGTGTTATTTTACTTCCTTCAACAAGTGTTTAAAGAAATCTCTGAGGCACAAAAGGCCCCGCAAACAAAAGCCTGCGCTTTTTTAGCACATGTAAGAATAAAATGTGCAAACGTTTAAGCATTTTCGACACTTTCACTTTAAGATATTTTACTTTGTGGGTTTATTTTTGAGGATTTAGTCGTGAAACATGTCACAGTTTCCAAATAGCATCTGTGTTTTTATTTTAGGAGACATTATTTTTCATTATCGACCCCAAAAAGAACAAGTACGTGTTAGTTTTAACTTTAAAATGGTTCTGTTCTGTTCTCATGTTCTAAAATAGCAAGACGATGAAACTCCAGCAGCTTAATGGAACCAGCCATCGTTCATTTTATTATTTATATAGTTTGTCTGTGCTTTTCTTACTGTCACACGTCTGTAACTTTAAATGAAGTTACTGTCAGTTATTTAATGTTGTCTACAGACGCGTTATTTGCTTAATGTCGTGCGTAAAAGCAGTGCGAGCGTATCCGATGAACGCACATTAAAACGCTGCTGGTACCAAAGTGTCTGCAGGTTTTTCAGATGGATAATTAAAGTTCAGGGATCAGAGGTCTATAACGAGTTAAATATGACGTCACACAACTGAATGCGCAAGATTTACACTTGATTCCTCTCAAAACCGAAAATGATATTTAAAGGATGCAACATATGAACCTTCAGTGCGTTGAATGAATTGTTTTTCAAATGGTTCATAGAACAAGATAGTCGTTAAAATGCTTCAGCCAAATAGAATCTCAAAATTATTTATTTAAGTTTTGTAAATCTAAAACTTTAAAAATAAAAGAAATAATGCTTAAATGGTTGCACTGGCACTTCAGGTTTAATGTTCCTGCTCAACTTAACTCTTCTAGAAAACCCACAGTTATTTTAACACAAGCAAGTGTCCTAAATATAGGCCATAGTGTGTGTGTGTGTGTGTGTGTGTGTGTGTGTGTGTGTGCGTGTGTGTGTGTGTGTCTGTGTGTGTGTGTGTGTGTGTGTGTCTGATGACTAACACAAAGGGGTGGGACTCTTGGCGCTGCAGGAGGATTTAAATGTGTGTGTGTTCACTGAGGAGGATACAACAACAACCACAACCACAACAACAACAACCACAACAACAACAACAACAACAACCACCACAACAACAACAACAACAGGAAGAGCCAGAAACATCTGGAACTGGACCATTTTCTTGAAAGAGTAAAACACAAAGCTGCTCAGTGACTCGGTGTTTTTTTTTATTGATTTTTAGTGAAAAATAATAAATTGTAGATCATTTTCCTGTTTGACTGCAGCAACTGTGCAGAATTCAAACTGGTGTCAGATATAAATAAAGACATGTTGACTCATCTGAAGCAACCCACTGGATTTTAAAAATGAATCCATTTCATGGGGATAAATAACTTATTTAAACTTAAAATTCAATCATATGTGGCGACAGATTGAAAAATAAAATGCAAATCTATATTATATAAAACTTCAGGCCTGGACTGACATGTTTCCACAAACCCCTGCAGCTAATTTACAGTTTACAGATTCTTTTCTCTATATTTCCATCTATATACAGGAGCCTATAGATTCACATTAAGAACCCACGTGTCTGTGTCTGTGTTGTGTGACTGTAAACATTCTTTTGTTCATTTTGTAAAGGTGGACAGTAGAAACCTGTGTTGGGCGTGGCAGCTACACTCCTGTCTCCTCTCTGATTGGCTGAGGAGCCAATTAAAGCATCTGACCAAACCAAAATTAATCCTAATTGATTGATTTGGCCTCATAATACTGAACTTCCTCTGTAAACTACTAATAGTTGTTAGCTTGTATGGGGCCTAACGTGTGGCTTTAGGTGAATTAAATAATGGGCTCACATTTGGTGGAAACGTTCTTATTTGTATTAAAATATTTAAAATCATGTTTTATATTCTTGGCTCATTGCACAGGCGGTTCACTCAGAGGTGTGTCTGCCCCGGTGTGTTCTTACCTGGGTCTCGGAGAGGTTCAGCTGCCGGGCGAGCTCGGTGCGCTCTCGGCCCACGACGTACTGGCACCGCTGGAACTCGAGCTCGAGCCGGTAGAGCTGCTCTGCAGTGAAGGAGGTCCGAGTGCGCTTGGGCCGGTCCAGGTCGAGGCCTTTGGGCAGGACGATCTCCCGGATGGTGCCTTTGGCGTCTGTCCACAGGAGGAAATCGCAGAAAAACACAAAGAGTCAGTGGATTTTCCTCCAGAAAAACAACAAGTTCAGACTATCCTCGCTTTATTGTGATGTAGAGATTATTAGACCATTAATATACAAGTAGGTGGAGCATTAATTAGAGAATAAAATCAGATAAAATCGAAAGGAAGGACTTGTTTTGTAGTTTTACGCACACACCTTCCTCTGTGGCTGGAACGAGTGAAGGCCTACAAAGAGCTAAACTGGTGTGACACTGTGTTTTAGGACGATATGAGTTATAGGATGAGATTTGAGATGAAAAAACTTCTCATTCAACACCAAGGGTTGTTCACAACACGCCCTGTGAAAAAGATGCATATTTACGCACGTCTGTTGTAAATAGCAGATCTTCTGTGGTTTTATTAGTGGCTGTGTCGCTGCTCATAATAAAGCCTCAGTCTTGTAGTTAACCGACTTCATGGTGTTTAATCCACGCAGATTAAAAACTGAATCACTGGTTGATGCGTCGTGGCCAAAAGTCAGACACATAAATTCCACTTGAACCGCCTGCGTAACGCGAATGCAGCCACTGGCTGCGTCAGGAATTACACGTCCTGTCCTTCTGGTGCGAAGTTAAAGTGAGTGAAATGAAACATCGCAGGTTTAAAAGACTTTATCTGAAACTTCATCTGGCACGTTAGGTTGTATGGAGGATAACAACACTGTGCGTAAACCTGGACTGCACCGACTGTACAACTGTGTGTGTGTGTGTGTGTGTGTGTGTGTACTTGTTGTTATTATTATTTGTTAATATTCTTCTCCCCTGGTTGAGACGTGTTTACTTAGTGTTGTATTATTATTTTATTTTTTATTAAAGTCGTTTGTTTCCTGGTGATCTGCTATAAATTTCATCTGTTTCGATTTGTTTTACTGGTCTTATCTTCATTAAATGGCTAAAATCTGCCAAATATACAGATACTAGAATAATTCAAAACATTAAAAAGTATAAAAACTACATTTATTAAAAAGCTAATGTATAATGTATTTAATATTAGTGATCCTGGACGAGGGGGCCGAAAGTTACACTCCGCCCTGGATCCACAAACTCGATGGAAATTATGAAAATAATTTATTTTTTTTAAAGAGCGAAAAGAAAAAAAATCGTCATAAAGTTTGGCTATAATCGACAAATTTATTCTTTTCAAAATATTTTCTTTGCACAGTAAAAATTCAGTGTCACTGTTGACTCCACAGCAGCAGCCGAGATTTGTTCGTATTTATCACATCCGAGGCCAGACAAGACCTCCTCTTTGTCCATGGTTTTAAAGTCATAAAATATGCAATCCAATAAAATATGAAGAGTCCTGAATTAAATATGAAACAATACTTATTGAACCAAACATCCATACTGCAAGAGCAACAAACACGGAAAGTAAAAATAGACTTTCTTTATTTCATAAAACAACAAAGGCACAAAAAAAGAGATTCCTCACATTTTGTAGTTGTGGGGACAAAAGTGTTAAACTGCAGCACGAGCTTTGGAGGAAGGATACGTGCGTAAAATACAGGTGAATTAAAAGAGGGAATGAAAAGGTGAATCGCTCCTTTATATTCACGCACTTATCTTTACCCCAGAGTTATATTCCTTAAGTGTTTATTTACCAAACACATGCATGAGCCACACAATAAAACACGACACATCTCCATCTTTACGCACCGTGCGTCATGTGTAGCCATGGGAAGTGGGTCTCCGCAGCACACGGGCCACAAACCGTCCTCGGATCACACGTGCACGTTTATACAGTGTCGTACATTTTTGCATATTTTTAGAGCCAAAACAAAAAGCTCAAGCTGTGATGGAAACATGCGCAACGCGAGGAGGGGAACCGGCGCAGACCTGCTGACCTCCCGGTGACCCCGGCCTCTCTGCGGAAAACCCGAGCCTCCAGACTACAGCTTAAAAAAAGCCCTGACGCTGCAGGCCTCCAGAACGAAATGTACAAATGTCTGAACCCAAAAACACCAGGCCTGGGTCCTCACAGGCCAGCTCCTCATACAGGGACACCATCCACCAGCAGCACAGATTCACATCCAGAAAACATGTGAGCACCTGCCTGTCGCATTTCACACAGCGAATACAACCTGGACTTTGTTTATGTGGAGAAGGAGCAGAAATAATGACAAGGATATTGCGCGTAAAAGTCTCGCTGATACAGCAGAGAATCATCTGACAGGACTATTTCTCAAAATGGAAATAGGGGAATAGAAAGCACTGAAAATATCTGTGTTATTATTATTCCAGCTGCTCTTTTCTCTTCCTCGCACACCCACAGCATCATCCTCCATCTAAAACCAGCCGTGACATCAACACTACACTCGTGTCCTCGTGCTCCTGGTTCAGGACACCGCACCGTTCAATACAAGATCCAACTAACCAGGCAGCGGCCATAGTATCCACAGCGTCCGCCTGCAGCCGAGAATTGATAGGCCGACACATTGATCGTGTCCACAGCAGCCAACAGCAAAAAAAAAAAAAAAACCTCACAGGTTGTAATTTAATTTAATCATATTTTTCTTTTCTTTAAAATAAACATTCCCAGGCAATATTGTTCCTGGAAAACTAAAATACAGATAAACAAGCAGAACACGTCTTCATATATTCCTCATAATGTAATATATACTACTAATAATGACAATAATCTATTTTCCCTCATTGGCCTAAAACTATATTTATATTTACGCGCTGAAAAAAATACTGACAAATGTCCTGAATGCAAATTATCTCACAAAAATAAAAACACATGAATATAAATAGAATATTTCTTTATATTTTTGGAACCTGATGCTTCTTAAGTTTCCCTGCAACACAGAGTCTGTATGTGTATATTTACTGCACAGTTGTGTTTTTTTTTTTTTTTTTTACACTTTAACCTGCAAATATAAATATACATTTGAGTTGCCCAGAAAATATTTAGGCCATTTTAACGAGCAATGCGACTCAAAGAGAACATTTAATAAAAATTAATAAATTAAAACAAATATTATTAGATATTTTTTAGAGAACTTGAGCGTTTGCTGATTTTGTAAATTTTATCTACGTAGCTTTAATATTTTTCTGGATTTTTTTTTGGGCACATTCTGAGACCAGTGGCCTCCTGCAGGAGGGCGTGGACACTGTAAAAATAATGAATTCAATATTATTCTGCTGTTCATTAACGTAACGTTGGCACACAAAGGCAATCAGCCACTGACATGTGAACCAACACACACACACACACACACAGACACACACACAGACACACACACAGCTTCACAGTGTTTGCAGATGTGGGTTTTCTCTGTGTTAAAAATACAACAGGCTGCAGCGATGATTGTCACCTGATCTTCATGAACTGTTGTTTTAATAGAACATTATTTCTTTGTTATCTCGATTTCAAACCTACAGCAACACACACGTGATATTTAGAAATACTCATTATATATGTATAAATATTAAAAGGAGGCACAACAGCTGTATTTCAGAAGCTTTGTTTAATTATTTTGAATATTGATTAGACCAATAGATTTTTATATTTTCACACGAACAACAGAAATTGATATAAACGGATATGGGTTGTGCCAAACAACAATTCTGTGACTTGAGTCATTCAGAGAGCTGCATATGTTGATTATTTAAATTTTAGATTATTGTTTTTTCCAGGAGTGGTCTGGTGTTACAGTCACTTTGGTGTGACGGAAGTGAAAGTAGCCTATTGTTAGCACAGCAGATGCTTGTTGTATCCAGCCTGTGTCCAGGACCACAGATATTTGCATCATATGTTTGTGAGCTCCAGTAAAAGTTTTACACAGTTTTGTGCTTATTGTTAATTTATTTAGACGAATAAAATAAAGTGCATGGTATTGTTATAACAGGCCTAATGTTTTATTTTTAAATTAGAGAAGCAGGTGGAAAAAAAAATCACATTTATGTTATCTAAATTCAGTTTTACATTTATTTATTTATTGAATGAGTTTAATCAGTGTAACTGGAGTGAATCCTGAGATTATGACCTGTTCTTGTTCTGTCATTGTGTAAACGACATTATTTTGCCTAAAACAGCAGTGAATTTAAAATATCCCTGACTTTTCTGGAACATCTCGTGGATTTGACCTGTGAGAAGGAGTTTTACGCACAGAAACAAACTGCTGTGTGCTTTGTTGTCGTGCACTTACCCCTCACTAATATCCTCCGACAGTAGTCCGGGTCCACTCCCAAAAGTTTGTCGTGTCCGTCTTCGCTGGAGGAGGTCGGAGTGGACGCTGAAGTCCCCGGGGTGTCGTTGGAGCTCTGCACCGGGGACCGGCTCCCGATCTCGGCGCGGCACTTTGTCTCCATCCGGTCCGGACACAGCGGGTTGGGTCCACAGCGGTGGTTCCCATCGCCCATAGTCGTGGCCTGATCGAACATCTACAAGTCAGCTACAGTCTCTTCAGATGCTCGCTCTGCTCCTTCTGTCTCTGCTGCTCAGCCTTCTCTCGACACTTTCTCCTCTTTGCAACTGTTCTCCGGAGACGAGGAGTGCATGCCCTCCTCTTCCTCCAAAATAAAAAGTAGATCCAGTTACAAAGGAGCCACGCGGTCCAGTAAAGGAGCCGGGGAGTGCTTCAGGTGTCGCGGCATGACGCGCGGTCCGGAGTCCAAACCAAGGCGGAGGGTCGTCGGCTGAGAGGAACCTCGGTGTCCTGCTCTAACTACGGCAGCCAGGAGGAATGCATGGTGCAGCCTGCAAGGTACAAGGGGCAACCAGATCTATGGAGGAGCGGGGAGGTGCCACAAACACACACACACACACACTGCTTAGAAATTAAGTGAGAGGCGGTGCACAAAACCCCCTCACACACACACACACACACACACAGCTGCGGTCACAGTTCACCGTGCACGAGCCAGGACAGGAAAGTTTCTCCTGGTTCCTCCAGAGCAGCAGCCTGTTACTTCAGCCCCGGTCTCATCCACTGCTCCTGCGGGTCCTTGGCTGCATGTTATCGGTGGATAAAGAGAGGGGAGGGGGGGTCGTCTGTGTGTGGAGAGCGCACAGGAGAGGAGGTGGTGGTTGGAAGACTCCAGGAGGTGACTGTCGGGGTAAAGGAGGAAATGGTCACATTTGCTCAGGCACTAATAAAACCTCAGTGAATCAGTTTGATAGTTTACATCACGTCATGAGGTGTGAGAGAGAGAGAGGGGGGGGGCGGCTGGATCACCCTGCGCGCGCTCTCAGATGTGGGAGATGTTGGTGTGTGTGGGTCACATTTGTGGTGACACACAGCAATTTACAGTGGCAGGAACCCGGCACGTCACTTCCTGCTCACGCAGGCTCGCAGCTGATTGGTCCGCCGGCAGAGCACGTTTTGACAGGAGGATGCGCGGAGCTTCAGACCGGGATCAGCCGCGGAGACATGAGATGATGGTCGTGCGCGCTGGAAACAAACGCAGCGGTGCCTGGGTTTCCCCCACAGATCTGCATGAATCTCCCTCTCATCATGGAGGAACTCAGAGATCTGCTGCAGAGACCAGGACGCACAGGACCAATAAAACCCAAACTGCACTCCTCACAAATCAAACCCTTTAAATCTTATTAAAACAAGTAAAACAATCTCCATATCAAAGTATTAACTTGAAAAAACACCACTTGGCAAACATATAAATACACGTATGTACATCTCATATGGGCCTTTACACATAAAAACAAATACATCAGTGCCAAAATTGGCTTTTTTATTAAATATTGGACACTCAGTCAGATGTGGTGGAGGTTAATAAAGCCAGACATATTAAATAAACATGGGTAAATACATTTGTCATTGAAGACCCTCAGAGTTGACTTTTATATGCACATATAATAACGAGGGACATCCTGTGTTGAGAGACATTTGTGGTTATAGGATGTAAAAACATATGAGTTCACTCTCAGGTTCACCAAACTAGGTTCTTCCACAGTGCAGAGGTGAGAGAAACTCAAAACCTACAGGAATATATTTTGAGTAATATATTTAACTACATATCACTTTTTGTTCAGAATAAAACATCCTCTCAGTTTGAAAGGTTGTTTTAGCAAACAGATAAATATAGGCCCATATAGGCCTTTGTATATAGACCAATATAAATATATATAAGACTGATGTGAGGATTCTACATAAACATAAATATCCATGTAGTAAAATATTTTACTGACAATTAACCTTCATTAAAATACTTCATTAACCACTTAGTTTACCTTTCCACATAGAAGAACAGATGATGTCAATTTCAAAGCAGATGAGATAAATCCGTGATTTTAACTTTAATACATTAATCCACCATAAAAAGGTTTTCAAAGATTTAATTAGTGGTTTTAATTTGTCTTAACTGTGAGTTTCCACTGAGTTTAATAATCTATCATGTCCCTGAATACCCCGAACAGACGCTCCACATCCTCATGAAAATATACAATATCACATATTCCAACACAGTCTAGAGTGAACAGGTGTTCCTATTATTTTGTCCACCACTCTGCTCCCACACAAGTGATGACGACACCTCGGGCTCGTACGGACAAAAATAAGCTGTTAACACACAATCTGCACATGAAACGTTTCATTCAGTCATTTACTGTACACACACACACACACACACACACACACACACACACACACACACACACACACACACACACACACACACACACACACACACACACACACACACACACACACACACACACACACACACACACACACAAGCGGACTCACACACACACACCAGTCCATTTACCGTCCCAGCAGCTTCATGTTGATGCTGCAGCCTGCGGTTTGTTGTGATTGTGAGATAATTCCAGTCGCAGGACTGAAACACTGGCTGGAATTTCCTCTTTACAGGTGGAACATCTCTGAGAACACCGAGGGGGGGAGGGGGGGGGGGGGAGAGAAGAAGAAGAAGCATTTTAGTGCTGGATTATATAATTATAGTTTTGCTGTGTGTGTTTTTCCTTATTTTTCTTATCCGAGGCCGTAATTACTGCACACAGCCACGGGTCGTTACTCCTTTCAGCTGGACTAATCTCACACAGGATGAATAGAAACTGTCAATCAGAGGCCGCACTCAGCAGCAAGACAAGAGGGGACTGATTGCTGCTGCTGTGACACACACACACAGACACACACAGACAGACACAGACACACACACTCACACACTCACACACACACTCCTTCCCTCCAGTGTTTCCCCCCCCTCTCTCTGTTTTTACTGACGCACAACTAAAACCCTTAAAAAGCAGATTTTCTCCGTCTTCAACGTCTCCACCGCTGCTCATGTTCTGTATTTCAGTCTTTAGGTGTGTTCAGGAAACCATATTTGTGTCACTCTCTCATTCTGTGTGAAGCATCAGCAGTGGAAACTGAGGGGACACATGTGGCTGCTGCTTCTGTTGCAGTAAAGGATGTTCGCTGCATCATGTGACACCTCTTCACTCTCAGCAGCTTCTGTGACTCGATGCGAACAGAAAACAGACTCAAACAGGTTGTTGTGGTTCACAGACAGGTGAAGACGGAAGTTTGCTATTTTTCAGGTACTTAAACGTAGTAGAAGTATTCAAATTTGCTTTAGTTCTTTATGTTCAAGCTGCATTTCTGATTAAAACGTTTAGAGGAGAAAGATCCAACTTTAGTTTCTAGCAGCTTCTTCTTTTCTATATACCCAAATATAAAACATCATCAAACACAAATATAATTTCTCGAGAACACTGACGCAACTTTACGTCTTCCTGTTCCCACATTCTTAAGCAGCTGCACATCATTGGTTATTAACTATACGTTTTTCTTGTACCTTTGTATTCCTCATATGTTGTGTAGTTCTGGTGGAGTATGTTCTCATATCTTTTATATTGTGTGTAGTGTGATATTTGTGTTGTAACAGGAAGTTCCCATTTTGGAATCAATAAAGCACATGTGTCTATATATTTAAATCTGTGCTATGATATAGTACTGTATCAATTACAACAATAGCAATTCTGCATGATAATTAGTTTTACTTTTAATACTTTACTTTGCCAATACTTGTACTTGAGATACATTTTTAAAGCAGGATTTTACTTCTAACATATATAAATAATTTTTACATCAGTTAAACCTGTGAAATTCTCCACCACCGATAATTAACTGTCCTGTTAATGATAACAATCAATTATAAATCAACTAATGAACATTTGTTAGATGTGTTAATCACTGTTGACGTTATAGAACATCTTCTCTGAAACTCAATATTACAGTAATATTTTTGTTTTCTTCATATTATTATCCCTTCTTCCGTCCTTTATATTTTACATGACTTCCTCCTGCAACACTTCTGAGTTAAACAAAACTTGAAATACGACTTTCTTGGCCTCCTAAAAGTTAGGAAATATAGCCTACACAACTGATTATTATAATTACTGAATAAAAGTTGTACTGTTTCCTACAGGTTCTGGCAGAACTCCCTGTATCAAGGAACTTTAAAATAATTGTACTAATGTTGCAGAAGGTTTTAATGATCTGAAAGCAACAAAATCAGAAGAAAAAAACCTGGAACCACTGTTTGTTTTTATGTTCATGACGAAATCTGAAGAAATCAGACTCTTTATTCTGATCTGATCACTGCAGAGGAAGAGGCGCGCACGCACACACACACACGCACACGCACACGCACACACACACACACACACACACACACACTGTATCTGCTGCTTCATGACCACACGCACATCTCTGCCTCTATCTGTGCCCACGGGCCAGAGAAAGAGGGGAAGGATAATAATTGTTTATTTGCACCAACACACCAACTGCTTCCGCTCCGTGGCTGCATGCGCGTGACTGCGGCCTCGTGCAGATGAAGCTGATCAATCAGATCAATCAACAGAGATTATACAGTATCCCGGGGGTCACGGGGAGGGCGCGAGGCCACGCAGAGTTCACGCAGCAGCGCGCACGATCCCCACGCAAAGCTGTGCAGGAATGGCACACCTCTGAGCGCGTGGGGAGGATAAAGAAACGATGTCTTATTATTATTATTATTGATTTTATAATTATTGTTGACTTCATTTCAGAGACAGGTGCATTCAAATAACTGCAGTGCGACGTTCAGGGCACATGCTGCTCAGTTTTTTTTAAGTTTTACATTAAATTCCGTGTATTCACTGATTTCACAATCTTTTATATATTATAGAAAAAGCACTGGGAACAATTTTCTGTGCCAACTTTCAATAGAAGCTTTGTGTTGATAGATTCAGGATAAATCCGAGAAAAGTTGCCGTGTGGCTGCAGCCGAAGGTGGTGCCGGCGATTAAACTGCACGCGCACACGCTGAGAGGTGTTTTTTTGTTTGAGGAGGAGATAGAGAGGAGAAACAGACGCATTTACAAAAAACGTGTCGAAGTCAAACATTGAGGAGGAGGAGGAGAAATGTGGAGGAGGCTGTGCGTAAAAACGTGGGAGATGTGGAATGAATCCAACTTTACGCACCGGTATGTTTAAGTGGAACCACAGTTTTATTTTCCATATGAACAAACACACTGGACTTTATGATGACATGTTATAAATAAACTGGTGAGAAGGAATTTAACCTCCTAAAATCTTTTTTTCAGACTTGGTGTTTGTCCTAAAAATTCATCCAACTTTTGTTCTTGTGTATTTTACAGAATAATTATTATTTTGGGGTTTTTTTCGTCGTGTAATCTGCCCCAGAACTGCAGTAATGATACACACTACCGGCTATATAAATAAATCTGTAAGTCTATAGCACAGAGTGTGTGTTTATGGGCTAATTTCGTTCCAGCCAATGATTTAAAAACCTGCCTGCGGCGACTTCAGCAGAGCCAGTGTCTAAAGAACTGCAAGTAATTTAATCTAATATTAGAAATATGTGATTAGTTATTGAGAGAACATTAAGAATGGTACTTACTTCGTGCTGTGAATATATTGGGCTCGTGTCACGTTGCTTTTTCTCATCTGAGTAAAATAAAGAAAAGCCTGTCATTAGGAGTTTGAATGTATTTTTCCTGACGCTGCCGATATCAATTAGGAAAAAGCTTATGAGATAATTTTAATTTACACTTTCACAATAAATAAATCATATAAGATGTCACTTAAAGTATTTTAAATATCTACAAGTTACACGTCACAATATAAATACATTTTATGTTTTTATCATTAATTGAAAAATGATCCATTTAAAGAAACATTTTGGGAGAAATAGCCAAGAAATAAAGTTTTAAACTGGTCATTCGATTCTGTGTTATTCTAACCGCGCAGCTCCGCGTTATATACATTACAAATACACACAACACGTGAATAATTCAGACACGATTTCATGTGTATTTCTACTGCAACAAGCTCATATTGTTAATGTTGTACTTTAGTTTACTCCATATGAACCAATACTGACACTGCAGTACTTTTACCACAGCAAAGAATACCATTAGTAATTATACAGTCAACTGCAGTAATGTAGAAATATATAATGGTTAAAAGCTTGAATCAGAAGATTGTTCTATGATTAAACTAACATTCAGTGCACATGAGGATTTCATTTTAAGTCAGGATTCACGAACGAATAATGCATTTTCTGTTTTTGTGATATTGGTTCTTATTTTCTTACAGATCTGCTCCTCCTGCAGTTTTGCATCACTCGCAGTTTCTTCTTCAAAGTTACAGACCTCCTGTGTGCAGCAGGTTTCTAATGTGCTCCTCCAGCAGCAGCAGCGTGAGGAGGTGGAGGAGGTGATGTCTTTGTTCGGGTTGAGTTCAGGACACAAACTGTCCCAGAGGAGCAGCAGAGGATCTCTGTGTTCCCAACACTTTCTTCAAACTTTACGCTGAAACACACACACACACACACACACACACACACACACACACACACACACACACACACACACACACACACACACACACACACACACACACCATAAATACAATGAAATGTAAAGGTATGTGTGTAACTAAAACAAAACATGTGCAATTGTGTCTTATTTTGTGTTTTTTAAAAGCAGTGGTTATTTAAGAGGAGTTATAGAACTGCTGCAAACGATCAGTTGTTTTGCAGTTTAATATCTAAAATATCAATCTGAACATAACTTTTTATATCAGGAAGTTTATTAAACCATTTAGAGGAAATACAGCAACATGACAAACTCACTCAGTGTCGCTAATAACTTCTGTTTCTTTACACGATCCTAATAATGACTTTATTTATTTACACGTCCACAATTCTCTTTAGAAACTGGATTTTAAAATAAACTGGAATCTAAAATCTTGTGTGTTATCTTATTGTACTTAAATATAAATACATCCACACACAGACAGTGGTTAGTTTGTCCTCTCCTGACAGACAGGAGTGGACAAACTCCTGCTGCTGGTGTCCTCATCTTCATCCTCATCTTAATTATTTAAGGTTTTAAACTGGAGTGACAGTGAAATTGAAAGTATAAGTTGTTGTTGCTGCACTTCACTCATGAGGTTGTATAGTCTCTGTCAGTTATTCTAAAAAAAAACCTGCAGGATTTCACTGATTAGATAAAATTACTGTTGTGAAATAAGTTTGAACATTTGACGACTTCTGATTTCTAATAACTGCTTTTTGGAATATAAGTCGTCTTGTGTTTAATCCGTCTTTGAATCCAATATTTACATATAATATGTCTTACCTTTCAGACGAGGTTATCCTGAAAAAGACAGATAATGTGAAATACATTTATATTTACAAAAGCTGATGAGAGACGTCAGTAGCGTAATAAAAATGCTTTTCGCTGTTTCTCCCTTTGGAAATTTAAGGGTTAAACTTAAAGTAAGTTGGTTTTTAGGGGGGGGGGGAGATGGATGCGATGCTTCGACTGCAAATTAATCTCTGAAAAGTAAAGAGCAGAAAATGAATCCAGGCTATATTCATCATCGCAGAAACATAAACTAGTTAAAAGAATGTGTGCAACAAAAACTTTAAATTGTGGTTTCTGATGATTTATGATAAAATCCTTGTGTGACTGATGGATTTCTGACGTATAAATACTAAAAAAAACATAAAAAAGGTAAGAATCCATAATAATGATAATTATACTGAAGATATTAGTGTGAAATAGCAATAAAAGTCTGTTAAACCAACTTATTGGATGATTAAGTCTCTCTGTAAAGTCGTATTTGTATGTACAATGCAGTGTTACCAGTAAATGAACTGAAACTGCTGCACAGGGACGAACGCAGACGTGATCGTCTTGAAGAAATTCCCAAGTGCAACACTTTTACAGTCCTCCGCCATGTTGCATCGTCACTTTTAAAGCCTCTGAATATCTTTAAATCCAATGAAGAAACGTTTCATGTACCAGAGGAGCATGTTGTCATGGTGTAGACTGCCACCTGGTGTTACTGCAATGAACCGACAGCAACAAAACTCAAAAGACACAACATTTTTATTCATCATTTTTGAATGCAAACACATGAATCACGCACACAGGGAGCGGATAACGACACGTAAACCTCTACGTTACCTACAGAGGACTTTAGTTTCACACCGAGAGGGAACAAACCGGATTCTGACCGTTAACACGCAAGCAAACATCTAATAAACCTATGAAATCTGTACGACACCCGACAGCTCACAGTCCAACACAGAGAGAAATCACACACAGTCATTCGCTTTAAGGCCGAATGCATCCGGTGGGAGAGGGACAGAGGAAGAAGAAGCGATGAAACATGAGTAAGGAGGAGGAAGAAGAGGAGGAGGAGGAAGATGTCAGTGCAGGCAGATCATGGCACTTGCTCACAAATGTAAACTGAGCCAAGGCGACAGGACGCTACGCCTGTCGACTCTCACTGATCTGCACTGGTGCTGCGATGAGAGCGACTGAGACTGAGGGAAGCTGGTGGACGGATTCAACGCTGGAAACACAACAAAACAACTGCAGCACTCTTCTGTCCCACGTCCTTTCTCTATACTCCTGTAAACTCCACGTGTTTGTCCATGTGTGTGAGACGAGGACGAGCAGGAGGATGGTGAGACAACGTCAGGCTCGAGTGAGGAAACAGGACGGAGGCGTGAGAGGCACTTATGTCGTGTGAGTTTTTCAAAAGGCTTCATGAAGTTTAACAAAAGGAACAAAATGTTGATTTGACCTGCTGCTTTCTCAAAAGGAAAACAAATCCACCAAAAATACTGTGGACCTGGTGTCGCAACCACAGATTCATACTTTCAAATGTGTATCAGGATGTTGAAAATAAAAAACGCTGATCAAAAATGTTCCCAAGACAACGGTGATGTATTCAAATATTTTGTTCAACAAACTCCCCCAAGACAAAATAGAGAAAAATTAAATTTGCAATTATTTGAAAGAGAGAAATTTAGAAATTTGAACCACCCCTGTTTTCTTTTTTAAATTCTGAAGAAAGACAATCAGGACATTTAGAGCTCAATGAGAAAAACATTTTGTTCTGTGTGCGTCATCAGCAGTCGACCTCAGATTCAGACGTCACTTCCTCCAAATAAAAGAAAAAGTTCCTCTAACTATACATGCATTGTTTTCCTCGCTTTATTCAGAAAAATCTGTTATTTTTTAATGTTTTGAACGATAAGAAAACCCCTGTTTCCATTTTTGAAGCTGCAAATGTTCACATCCAGTGTTTGGGACTGAAAGAAATACCTAAGACCTGAGCAGGGGTTTCCAGAGCAGGTCGAGATGATGTCCAATAAAACCTCCTCCCTTCATTATGTGAATTCTTATGAATGTCACAGTTGGATTTTATTTTAAATGGAGAATAAACCGCAGCAAAGTCTCCGTGACATAAAGTCGGCTGCAGCGACCCCTTGTGGTGAGGCTGAGACATTACAGGCTCAGCACTCCCTTCAGTTCCTCTTTATTTCCCAGGGTCAGTGTGAATCGTTTAAAATGAATAATAATTCATAACATGGGATCCTGCAACAAGGGATTCGTTTTGGAATCAAGACGCAGCGAGAGGAAGCTGAGGCCGCACTGATTGAAAGAGCACTGCTGCCCCCTAGAGGCAAAACGCAGATCAACAGAGAGGACAGGATGATCGAAAGTTGGACGAGCTGCAGAAAGACAAGAGACAGCGTGTCTGTCCAGATGATGTGGTCAAAGCAGGGAAATGTCTTCGTATGTAAATGCTCTCAGGTCACGAACTTCCACTTCCGGTGAGGTCCGCAGCCGAACACGTGGTGGGATGAACCGAACTGGTGCTGCGTCTCTCCATTGGTGAAGATGACAGGTGTGTGTGTGTGAGTGTTTGTGTGTTAGTGTGTGTTAGTGTACTTCAGACGGGGAGAGGGAGCAGGAGCTTGAGGTTCAGTCGAATCCTTGCCAGTCGCTCTGTTCAGAGTCGTACTCCAACTCCACCCCGATGCAGCGAACCCCCTCCAGCAGCATGGGTGTCCCGTGGTGACGATCTGGAGAAGAGCCAGAGACATTTTCAAACCTCAGGACAGCGGACTCACTCCAGAGTCCCTGTACGGATCTACTTTTCTTTTTTTTTTTTTTTAAAAGATCCTTCCGCCAACGCCAGACCCGCATTGGTGGTTCAGTGGTAGAATTCTCGCCTGCCACGCGGGAGGCCCGGGTTCGATTCCCGGCCAATGCAACTTTATTTTCTTTTTGATACAAACACACCTGTAATAATAATGTTTTTACTAATTGTAGCTTTCTATAGTTTCCTCTTTTATTTATATAACATGTAAAAAACATAATTCAAACTAACACAGTCCCATAGACTGAAGATTAATAATCGCCGTATATGGGAACAAACGAAGTGTGTGTGCGAAACTTAAATGTTTAAAGTTAAATTGAAAAAACTTTAACTTGAGCTTTTGAATATCACAACAATTACAACCAATAACTTTAGAAAACATATTTGATTTGAAACGTTGTGTGTATTCACAGCAGATTATTTAACACTGAAGCGCAGCGATCAGATCTGATAGTAACGGTGCAGTGAAGCGTCGGAGCGGAGGCAGAACTTAATCCTTTGATCTGGCTGCCCGTCGAGGCCTCAATTACACACAGACATCTGGACAGATGTTCAGGCTTTGCTCTGCGAGTAAAAATAAACAATACAACGCCATCCGCGCTCAAACACACACACGCAAGCCTATAGAAACACACACGTCCTACTATATGTGGAAACGCCCCCCCCCCCCTGATTCTCCATCTGCTGACACAAGAGCCGGCAGCTAATGGAGTCTCACTGACACCAATTTAAGTGGAGAGAATTTAAATTAATTACAGAGACCAGCACACCAGAGCTGCAGCGTCAGGGAGCAGGTTTGTTATCGTCTACAACAGTTCTACAGCACTGATGTCACAATCTGGTTGTTTTCATTATTAAAAACTGTGTCTAAATAAAATGTAATATTCTCTAAGAGTTGTTGATGAATAACTCGTGAAGCTGAGCCTAAATGCAGGTTCACCAGCAGGAGGCAGCAGTGCACTACTGAAGGTAAATTCAGGTCTCAGTCAGGTACTTTGAATTTTAGGGATGTGCATGTCCCATCCATCAAAATGGAGGAGGCAGGATTTAGATTTATGACCTATATTGTAGCTTGGCACCAGGTAGACACTTGGACTTCACTTATATATGACATATATATGGCTACAGTGTAAAAGGCATGTTGTACAAGTGTTTAGGTTCGACCGTGGTGCAATATTCCTGAATAAAAATGACTAAACGTGGCCTCACCCATGACTCTGGCGTGAACTTTGACTCTGACACACACGTCCTCGTTGGTCTCGCTCAGCAGCAGCACCTCCTCACACAGAACTCCCTCCTGCTGGGCCATGTACTCGCACGTCACCTTCAGACCTCCTGGAAAACACGTTGAGAAATTACAAAGAGGAAACAGAAAGATTAGGTTACCTCACTGTTGTGTTGACGCGTTCAGTTCAACACACAGGGACAAGTTGTCTTTGTCTCTCTCCGCGTGTGTGTGACAATGATTTGAACTCGGATCTGACTGATGCTCGAGAGGCCACCTGCAGGCCGAAAGAACAAAACGTCAACCTGATGAATGATGAATAAACACAGCTGACTGATGTGCACACAATCACAAATGCATAATAGAGGGTGTGACCGTGAACTGAGAGTTATAGGCAAGGATCCCAAAAACATTAGAGGGTCATCTTTGGCCAAAATCAGCAGCTTTAGTGGTGAGAAGGAAATCAGAGATGTTCCAATACCAACACCAGCATCAGGAGTGCCAGTGATATTTCTGAAAAAGCCACGTCTGCGAGTACGTGGATCTATTTACCGATCCAACACCCTGGTTTTAAAGTTCAATAGTCTCAGATAAAACTGCAATTTTCTTTTCCCGAAAATTACTTCTTTGCTGCAAGTTCTGTTTTTGATTTCCGGTAGTGTAGGGTGGGCCAGAGCGAGATTAATAGTCAGCAGTTTTGAAGGGTGACACTGGTGTCGCCACTTACGTTTGAAGAACTATGACACGAAAGAGCTGGAGTAGCAAGGGAAAAATGGAGGAAACTGCAGCGGCAAACTTTGGAAACCGCATTTAAACGGTACAATAAATTCCACATGTGCCCAGAGGCAGGAAAGATTACTGACAAACTTGTCGAGTTGATTGTTGTGTAATCCTAGATTTCTTTCTTCATGACTGTCAAAGTAGATAATAAAATAAAAGTTATCTGGCGTCATCCTCTATATGCATTCAAGAGCCAGGCCAAAGAAACTATACCAATCATCACTTATATAGAGGGTAAGTAGAATATAGCAGTAGTTATTTTTCCAAATGTACGAGTACTGGATTGATTATCCGCATCAGCAAAGTCTATCGGTATTAAACATGTTCACACACGTCCCTGTCTGATGATACACTCTTATCTCTGTGAGTTTTTTTAGCATTCCCAGGTGCAAACAAGGAAAATATGAGAGTCAGTGTTGTTTTTTTAACGATTCCTCGGAGATGGATTGCTGAGCCAGCACTTTATGTGAACTGTCTGATGCTGTCATCCTCAGCCATCTGGTCCACTCAGATCTGCCTCCAACAAAAAATAATCACATGCTGAACTGGTTTTATATTTGCATATTAATACTCTGAGTTAATGTTGCACTGACTTGGGAATATAATGTATTCTACAGTTTTCATTTCCTGGTAGTTTTTGTGTTTGCATATGGACGGAGGTATTTTATAAAACAAAGGTCGTGTGGATGGAGATTTCGTTTTGAGAAGCAAAGGGGGAAATATCCGTTCAATATCCAAAGTCGCGTAGGCCTTGTTTTCCATGTCCTCTTGGGGTCTTACCCTCTGGTGCCGGTGTGATGTCAGTGATGCGGAGGTGCGGACTGGGGACAGGCGCTGGACACACATCCTTCCCCAGAGCTGGGACCTCAGGCAGGTTGAACACTATTTCATATCGATGCTGCGTCTTTAGGAAGCCGACCTACAGTGAGGCAGAGGGAGATTTAATTCAAAGAGTCAACTTGGAGGAAATATAATTCTTTCTCCTTCCTATAAATGGACTAATCAGACTGTACCATAGGGAGAGAGGGTGGGCCCTAAAAGAAGTAATGGAGAGGGAGGGATTCATACAGTTGAAAACTTGGCCTCAGATCGAACACTATTAGTCCAATACAGCTCAATAAATACAGGATTAATGTTCCACGAATAAGTGATTCTCATCAACACAAGGCTGCTGGGATGAGCTTTCCTTGGATGACTCCTCTAATTGAAATCATTAGTTGTTTTCTGGTGGTTTTAATCCCCTCGCTTCAACCACATCGGCAATTTTAGCCTGAGGGGAAATAAACCTGAATTACTTTTTGGATTTCACTCAACTCCAACAAAATCTTTCCGTAATACCAATCCCACGTGAATAGGTTTGTCTGCTGCAGAGGAAACTCTCCAACAGCTGAAATAAGAGATTACTTGTAGAAATGTGAAAGTTGAGACTTGTTCATTCTTGAGCCAGTTTAAGCAGAAATTAACTCACATTATTAAATTTGTTCAGAATTATACTGTTCTCTTACTTGTGGCCCAGGCGCCCAACATCATTCTTTTAGGTTTGGAAATGCAAACTCAAAATAACACTAAAAATTCACAGCGAGTGAAATGACATGAAACCGGAATACAATGAACACGATAAATCATCTCAGGATGAAAAGCGGTGGCATACACGCAGAAGACGCTGATGAAGATGTCAACATGGAGAGACAAGATTCGAGATCTTTCGGGGATGAGGGCCAGCGCCGGTGTCGATGTACTGAAAACAAAAGCACGTGACTTCCACATACCACCCCTCGTCTGATCCGTATATCTCCTCCTGCTTCTTCTTATGTGAAAGTGTCGTCTCCCAGTCCCTCTAAGATCCATTAGACAGGTGAGCATGCGTCCATTGATAAATTGATGAACGTAATCAAACAAATCACACTGCTTTTACTGCAGAGAGCACAATACGTACAATTCATTTTACCTATAAAGACGACGAGCGACAGAAACGGTAACAGAGGTAGAGGTACAAGGACGTAGCTGCCTCAAATTTACCAAACAGAAAAATTCATGAGGGGATTTTCATCACAGAGAGGAGTGAGGGAAGTCTCACAGAGGAGACTGGATAAAAAGGGAGAGGGAGCGAGGGAGAGGAGGAGGAGACAGCAGGGAAGTGCAGGCGAGGAGAGATAAGCTTAAAGCCCCTCCAGCTAGAGCTGCAAACAACAGCTCCAGCCCCACACCACCCCAGGTTAGAGCGACGGGCAGGAGCTGCAGACAGCGTTAAGAGAGAAGGGGCAGAGGGAATAGTGAGGGAGCACTGCGGAGAAAAGCAATAATCATTCTGTGAGAAAAATTGACGAGCAAGGTTGAAGGGATTCTTGTTTATGAGTCTACAAAACTGTCAGAGTGAGACACACCCAGTTCACCCAAAACAATAGTGTAATTCTCAAGTCAAGTTGAAGGGAAATACCAAACATTTCATCTCAGTCCACCGAGCGGTTCATTCAGTGCGTGTTCGGAGAGGAGGGGATGTTGAGTGATGTTGTGTTGCTTTTACCGTGACTGCCTGTTCGTACAGGCTCTGCAGGAGCTTCTATTCTTTAGTTTCTTTTCAGCTTCTCTCTTGTGGCCAAATCATGTTGTAATCCCTTATCCGAGGATTCGCTCCTCTGCCTGGAACTACAGTATCATTCCTGTCATTCACGTTAAATACATTTTAGGTAGTTCTTATCACACTAATGTAAATATGGTTTTAATGAGCGATTTGATGATTTAAAAACGGGGTAAACGTCACGATTGACAGACTCGTGATTGGTCGAAACACGTGCATCTGCAGGACCCCTGCTCCACGATCACGACTGCACAGACTCTGGCTCCAAGGAAGTGGAGACACATCGTCCAACTTTATTTACAGTCTATGGATTGTCCCTACAAGTACCACTTTTTTTAAAAATAGTGCAGCTTTAAACTACAATTAAACACCAGAGTAGCCTCTTCACATCTCGTTTCCTGCAGCCAGCCACATATAATCTGGTTACTCGCAGTAATGTGATGATCATGTAAACCTGCTACTGTTCTGCAGCGTGGTTGTGAAAACTCATAAGAGCTGCCTGCTCTGCGTCACTCACAACAATGTACATTTTAAAAAAAACGTGTGGCCTCTGCAGCAACACGTCTGCGGCAGATCTCTGCAGCACTGACAGCTGCTCATTTCCATGTCCTGCAATCACGAACAAGAGGGTGCACAAAGAAAAACTATTATCTGTTGTTTCTGCATGACCCCATGTGTTTGTCAGAGTCTCATAACCCCTCTGAAAACTGCTATTCATACAGCTGTTGTACTCATGCCGCTTCCATCCCACGCACTCCCACCTCATCTTTGGTCTGCTGCCCCCCCCCCCCCTCAACTGTTTCCATAGCAACACCACCCCCCTTAGCTCCATGATAAGCCTGGACGCCAGTTGCCCGTGCCCACTCTCAAGTACGCTTAAAGAGCTTTGAGAAACACACGCACACAGAATGAAAACGGGTGAAGGTCACAGCCAACTTTTCGGTCCATCCACACGTGCAGCTTTTCAAGCAAATTGATTTGGCTGAGAATAAGTTTCAACTCTTGGAGAGGCTTCGTTACAACGAGCGTGTTCAGAACTTTCCTTGGGGATTTTGGTACGACAGAGAAATTGTGGAGGAAGAAAAGGTCGACCTTCTTCTCCTGGCAAAGATGAAACCGCTAAAACTAATATACCAAATAAATGTACTTTTAAACACGGCGGCCTCTTTACTGATAAAGAAAATGCAGAAAGGAAAAACAGTCCTTCGTTAAATTAACAAACTAGAGTGAGAAGGTTACATTTAATCAGCGATAGTAAAAAGGACATAACATGAGAACAACTCGAGTCCTTCTGTAATTTTGAAGTAAAAAGATTCTAGGACTCACTTTGTCTGCAGATAGGAGCTCTTTTCAGAAATGGTTCCGTTAACGTGAGATGCTCGAGATGCACAGAAACAGATCCAAGGTCTGTTTGATAAATCATCAAGTGGCTCCTCTGGTGCATCAAATTTTCTAAAACGTTTAGATCAGTGCTCTCGAGTTATGCTACCTCCTCCATGTTAGTGGGCGGGACATGGACCGAACAATAAAAAATATCAAAGTACAAGTTAAATAAGTTTTTCTCAAAGTTGGTTTCTGTCATTTTAGCTAGTTCTCATACTCTCACCTTAAAATCTAAAAAAATCTGTACAGCTGGAAAAAATATAACGACTTAATTTAAGACACCAGAGTAGAGTTTTTCTACAGGCTCAGATTTCTACACTTAATGTTGTTATGGAGCTTTGGCACCTTCGGCTGCCGCTCCTGAGTTGAGCACCTCCCGGGTTTTACAGGCGACAGATGAGAAGTCTGATATCATTGTTCTGGGCCTTTATAGCCGACAGAGGAGATTAAGAGTGATGAGAAAAGACTTTAATCTCCTCCTGGATGTTTCGCAGATAAAAAACGAGGCTCACAAGGAGACTGACACACTCGATCCCAAAGTTACCGTCTAATATTATATCCACCACAAAAAAACACGGCACAGAGGGAAGTCAAGAACGTAATTATGACCAATTACAAGAGTGACAGGTGGGTGGTGGTAATGTTGTTACCCGTGTCACATGGAGTAACACACCGCCGGCACACAAACGATTACACGGGTTTCCAATGGAGACAGAAACTTAAGAAATCTTTAAGCTGTTGCCTTCCAGTCTTGTCCAATCTGTTTCTATTTGTTTTAACGGTCTGCAGTTTAAAACTAATCCTCAGGGATATCATTACCTTGAAAGGACAATCAATTCAAACCTGGATTAAGCTGAGATGCAGCTGTTGTGCATGGAATCTATGATGCAGATGGAGACTGAATAATGTCTGTAGGCTGGAATAAAACCGCTGCAGATCATTTTCAAACAAAGGGAGCATGTGATGATGTCGGGTGAAAAACTGAGCTGGGGGGAAATCATGAACTCATAAATTCAGGAAAATGTTTAGTTTCAGGCACTTTGGCTTCACTCTCTGGCTCCGGAGTCTACGTCCATTATTATAAACAGTCTGTGGATCTCTTAAGAGGTGTCTGCGATTGTGACCCTTGTTCAGGGTTGATTGAGTTTTCACTAAAAGCATTAAGGTAAAAGAAGTGACAGGCTGATCGAATCAAAAAGAAGTTACTGCCTGTAACATCCATCCTCTCTTCCACAAAGAATTGGCTTTCAACTGTCGGGCTTTGCAAGGTCACACAAACCTTGACCATGAAGTTGCCGTCATCCTCTGGAGTCACCATGACAACGGAGTCATGCAGCTTTTCGTCAAAGTGGACATGAGATGGGGCTCCAGCGGCGGGGGGCTCCTCTGAGAAGCGCACGCCTCCTGCCTTCGCGCAACCTGAGAAAGAGGGAAGAGACGCAGAAGGTCAGACTTGGACACAGGCACTCACTACACTAGACTCACCAAAGCAGGACGTGTCAAACAGCCGCACTCCACTCCTTTTGATGACATAATGGAGTGCACAGCAGAGCACTTTACAATCACCCAACCTGCTGGGGGACCGAACGAAGCTGTTTATGGTCTGTGAAACACACATGCAGGAATTCATGCACATAAACAGCAGAGAACACGTATAGTTTTTAATGCTTTCATCATGGGAACGTCACTGAAAGAAAGGCAAAGGGAGAAGGAGAGGATGAGACTGGACATGAATACGTCTGAGCCAGAGAAACAACAATAAAAAGGACGTAGCATTGAATTCAAATTGTGTGTTTTCCTTTTTGGAAGAGGACTAGCTTTTAAAATCACAGATGGACATGAATATCTGTGCTTCGTTGTGAGAATATCAGCGTTGGTAATCAGCAACACAGGCTTCAGAACGATGCTCAAGTGCGGACGTCAGGCTGCTGATTGGAGGAGCAACCTCTTTATATTCAATGAAGGAAGAAGTTCCAGTGGCCACAACAAGTGGCGTGAGTGTAGCAGAAGTCCAGCGCACTGTATTATTTGAATTGTTTCCTCTGAGGTCTGGAGAGCGATCCTCCGTAATGAGACCCGACGCCCCTTCCAGCTGAAATTCAGACAAACTGTCTGTTGTCTCAGAGAATTATTATTTTTTGGGAGGAGTGGGTTTATTTGGAGAACAAGCTTCTGCTCTCACCCACTGTTCAGAAGAACAATAAATATCAGCATGTCTCAGAGTCATAAGAGAACAGTAAAACCTACGGGAAATTATATGCTCAGCTTGGAAGACTAAACCTCTTTAACACCATTATTTTGACACAGAGGCTCCGCAGAGACATGGAGGCATTGAGGGCTGTGTAAAGTTATATTACTGGAGAGGGGAACGTTTGATAGCACACTGGGTTTCCTCACAGCTTAAGATAACATTTATGATTGATTCATCTTTCCATAATTATATTTATTATCAAGATTACATAAATACTCATTTTCACCAAACGTGGCGGAGGAATCATTGAAAGTTGGTGAAGAAGGCGTTCTTCTGACTGACATTCCAGTTTTCTCTACTCTTTTGTGCCAGTGTTGTTGCCAACCTGACAGCTAAGGAGATTTTCTGAATAGTTTTTTTTCAAATAAATCTTATTCTTTTTACAGAGTTTTCTTCTCCATCTCTGGACCAGAAAATACTCCTTTAAGTTAAATCCTTTGGTCAGAAGAGGAGACATCTGACTCTCTCCATTTGATGAAGTCAGAGTCATCTGTATGAATTATTCAGCTGACAGAAGCAGAGCCTGATCAGAATCAAACATTTATCCAGAAGATCAAACCGACAAAAACACGATGAACTAATTATTCCAAACAGCACGTGTATTCTGGGAGTGTCATTAAATAAATACTACCCTGAGTTGGAAAGCAGGAGGAAGGATATAGGTAGGATTATATAAATCTAATCCCAGTGTCTATACGCTACAAATGTCTATCTGTACATTGTGTTTAATATTAAACACACAATCCTGTAGTGCATAATTGCTCCAGCCCATTAAACGGAACTCTATACTCACCTTGTGTCCCTGCATTATATGAAGCACAGGCCATATTGTCCCACGTGGGCAAGTTCCATTAAACTTTTACTCAGACTCATATTAGAGATTAGAAATCCTTCGCTATCAGCAATGTGGGTCACAATAATGAGTTCAGGAGTTGCGTCACGTTCCATATGTGCAGGAATAGAAAGTGGAACTGAGGAACGCTGTTTGCAGTCTGAAGTGCAGAACACCTTCCAGTATCAAGTCTTTTATTCAAAGCTCTAATATGAGATATGTTCGATGTGAAGTAACTTGAAACGGAATTTATTCCTCGTGTGATCCAGACGAATGATAACTTGTCGGTGGGAGGGATCAAAATATCTGCAAAATGAGTCTTCTTATCTTATTATGAGCTTCATTTAAATTCAACAATCTTTTCCTAATACATCCACCATTTACATAAAGTAATACCTGCTTATGAAAGATACAGCTGGTAGGAAATACATGAAACTTATTTGATGAACTTTTGAGCTTTGTACCATATGTTGTCATTTCAATTTATGATACAAATTTTAATTATAAACCTGAATATATCTTATATATCTTTCTTGATATTTCCAGCAGTTTTTCTTGTCTTGCTTTAAAATATTTATATTATTACTTTGGTGAGGAATGAGCAGGCGAGGCCTCAGATTTGTTGTCACTGCAGAAAAAAAGCAGTATTTTTTCAAAAAGTCAGCAAACAGACTTTTCACTGTGATTTTTTGTGCGACCACAAGTTAAACTACTTCAACATTTGATGCATTTATTGACTTGATTCTACTGAGTTTGATCATTACAGTTTAAACTGGTGTTCCAATTTCGAGTTAAACCCTCGTTTATGCGCTCCTCAATTTTTTACTCTGCATCCTTTCATTTGGTGCATTTCACATGGAGGTGGAGAGTGCATACGCTCAGTCGATGGCACAGCTGGTGTTATTTCGTGCACTCGCACCTCA
This sequence comes from Paralichthys olivaceus, assembly GCF_024713975.1. Taxonomy (NCBI): domain Eukaryota; kingdom Metazoa; phylum Chordata; class Actinopteri; order Pleuronectiformes; family Paralichthyidae; genus Paralichthys; species Paralichthys olivaceus. Next base: position 13,544,645 of record NC_091114.1, on the reverse strand, counting down.
CATCGGACATGCAGCACCATTTATGATGAAAATAAAAGCAGCAGCCGCACAAGTAAACACTGCAGTGGAAGGGATTGAATTTAAGATCAGACACTAAATCAATAAATATTCCAAGATGTGTCACATAACCACAGCGTCCATGATTTGATTTGTTGCACGTGCATTTCCCGTCTTGTCTTTTCACTATTAACCATCAAATACAGAAAGAACAGCTTGTATAAGGGCGTGTCTCTATGTGCAGACTTACAGCTTCAAGGTAATGATTTTGATCACAGGACCCTATAATGATAAATAATGATAACTTGAATTCATAGACCCGAGGACACTTTACATGTGTCATAGGGACAAAAAGAAAAAAAGACCTGTTATTTCAAGTTACCACTCCGACTGTCGGAGGCTTTTCACGCGAAGCAGAGAAGTTCATACAATGGCGCTCGGTGACTGTAATTACATTCACTTCGCACACACCCAGCTGGATAATGACAGGCTTTGTGAGGCAGTCTATCAGTAGTTGGAGTAGAAAGGGGACATTATACCATGTGAAGAGATTAGACGTACATTTTTAATGAATCCACTATTAAAGGAAACTCATCAGAAGCATGAACTTAATGACTCAACTTGGCTTATTTCTTTTAAAGGACCAAACATCTCGATGGTGACGATAGTGTGTGCATAACTTCAGAACAAGAATTACAACCCGACTTGTCTCAACAAATTCTATAGAACCAAGGTGTTGCTGCTCTGTTGAATAATTTCAATACCAATGAGTGCACAGAGCTGAGCAGGGTTTAAAGTTTTACCCTCTTTACAATGGCTTTCTGTACTTTTCTGATTTGAAGTGGACGTCGGTTTTCCCCAGTCAGTCGGACTGTTATAAATATGGATGACTACTATCCAGAACTGAAGACTAAAAAGCAGCGGTAGCAGAGACTCAGGCTCATTATCACAATACCCGGCTCTGCTGCCTTTTAGATGGCTTTGATAATCCCAGACAGAGCAAGGACACACACCCAGACTCACCCTCACAGTGGCTGCAGACCCACAAACAGACAGATGCATGTGCGCACACAAATGAACGTGCACACGCATGCACAACCCCCTGAACTGGCTTATTTCAGATTAATCTGTCTGTTTCTGTCCCTCTGCTAATCTATTTGTGAGTGTCTCTGTTTTAGCTCTGACGAAAATGACAGTTTTATGTCAGTTTAAATGCCTTATTCTCTACGAACTCTCCAACAAATCACATCTAACTGTGCATGTTTGTGCAGGAAATACGAGACATGTAGTTCCAGAAATTATTGACCACAGATCGATTGGTTTCGATCAATGCAGAGTTTGGGGCTGAACTTTTTTTTTTGCTCCCCTCTCAGCTGTGCCGTCGTGTGCTAACTTTATCCCGAAAGCCCTGTGAGCAACATAAAAACTGTATTTACTTGTTTTGATAAAATTGTTTCTCGTCCCGCTGCAAATCAAAAGGTTGAGCAGAGAACACTGATATTTTTAAAGGCAAACTCAACACCGACCTTTTTAATCCGTCTCACTGAATTTACTTCAATTTAACAGTTTTATCGTTATTCTACCTTATTTTTTCAATTACTTACTTGCTTATTTACTTTCTCTGAATTGTATTCCCCTGTTTTACCTCTTTTCCCTCTTCTAACGTTTTATTTATTTATCTTCATCCTCTTCACATCTTGATTTTTCTGTGTCTTTCCTTGTTTGCTTTGTTTTATTTCCACAGTTTCTGTTAATGTTGTTTTGTTCTGTAAGTGGACAGAGATGGATTGAGTTGAGGTTGTGGCCGTTTTTATTGATTTTATTAAGCACTTTGCGTTTCATTGCTTGCATGAAAGGTGCGAACCCAAATAAAGTCTGATTGATGGAAAAGCTTTGACGGTTGGTGATGAAATCAAATAAAAAACACACCCTCCAGTATTAGCTTACAATGCCTCATGTTGCAACAGTCTTTAAAACAAATTCAGTTATAAGAACAGTCCTCAGCCTTTAACTGCGTCTTCATCTAAACGTCTCTTTCTGCCTCTGCTCCTCACAACTGCTTCTCTCACTCCAGTCGTCTGTCACTTGATAAATAAATTCTCACTTGCAGAGTCATCTCACATCACAACAGCTACACAATGGGATGAGCTGGAATACGTGATCACAGAGGGGAATCTGAGGAATCAGTGTGAGCTTCTTCTCAGGATGAAACAATTACTTTCATTAATTCACAGTTCCTTCTCTATTGATTTGAGTCAGTTGCTCCAGGCATCAATTTTCTGAACATTTCCCAGAGATCCTGTCTGAAAATTATTTACTGTACGTCACTGTAGAGGATGTCTTTAGGTTCTGGACTGTTGGTCAGAGAAAACAAGCAAAGCTGAGTTGAAATAGAAGTTTCCAGTAGATTTCACAGTGCATGTTTGCTGTGTGAGCGATGACGACAATTTTTCAGTATTTTCAAAAACCTTTAAACGCTCACATGCCGAAAATAAGGGTTTTCATAAAGCTTAAAAATGGGTTTTCCACAGCAACACATGCCTCCCTCTCCCCATAAAAATAACATTTCAAACACTCTTCCTGTGACATTTAAGTCCTCCTGAGACACAAGACAATACAGTTTTTTAAAAATGCCATCAACAGGAAGTCAATACAGAGGCTCCCTCTGCACCAGCCTTCATTCGGTGACCTTATCAAAAAGGACAAAGGCCTGCGGAGCGGTCCTCAAAGACAACAAGCGCCCTGTCCTCCACCGGGTAATATAGGAGGCTCATTTGTGATTGTGATTATGTCTTGTGTTCTGTTGCCTGCCTCATTTCCAGTGTTTATTTTTCTCCATTGAGCCGCTTCAGCTTTTGAGGAAATACATTTGCTTACCTCAACAACTAAAGAAATCTGTCATAAAGCTGCCGATACTGACTCACCACCTCTTACACACATCGTTCCCCAAGAAACCCGACTGACTGAAATATTGATCGTGAATTTAAAATGAACCGAGTAACCTTCCAGGAAAGCCTCCAACACGTCTCGCTGGTGAAAAGGTTAATCTGAGGTTCTCTGTCACGATGAATGATACCAATTTTATTTCCTTTTATCACTCCTGAGAAACACTGAGTGCAGGACAAAGATTAAGTCTAATTCACCCACGGCAGATTAGAGGATAGAGCTTCAAACATGACGATCACTTCCTGGCTCAGTAAAAGGTCTTACATGTGCTGGAACTAATCCATCCCGTGCACAATTTTCTGTTCTTCATGCACCTGTAAAGTTTTTATCTATTCCTTTAAATCACTGCGATCAAAACACATTACAATTCAGGATTATTAAGTGTTCCAGATCGAATGTGAGGAGAAGTGATGAAAGAATTAAGAGGAGACTGAGGGCCCGCTGGAAATCAGATCTGGGTTTAACAGCTGCTTGGTTTCCTTTGGGGGTAAAGACTATGAACTCTGGGAAAATGTCTGAAAACTGGATTTTGTCTTTCACATATGAAGAACACGGCAGGAGATTGTCCAAGTCAAACACATTTACCACATGGGCTCACTCTGACATCTTTCTAGGGGCCTGGCAGGAAAGGTTCCAGAAAATGTGTTCTCCCACAAACCTCCTCCGAAATTTTTCAGGAAAATATCCAGACTTCATCGCAGGTCTGAAAGCAGCTTTAAGCACATTCATGCAACCATCTTTCTAGCCTGTGGGCACAGCTCTGAATTATTCACGACAAACACAAACCACTTGATCCTGAGACACACACATTTTGATCGTGGGTTAGTCTTGGCCACCTTCACCCTGAATATTAAGTTGTGTTTGTCCTGTCTGTCTCAAATGGTTTCTTCTGCTTCCCAAATGCCAACCTGACTCAATGCTACCGAAATCTTTATGAGAACATTTAAGTTAGCGAACGTCACAGTAATTGCAACAAGAACTGAATATAATAATGTAAACTCACTCTTCTTTGCAGCGGCCATGTCACAGGAAAGGGTCCGGCACAGACACACTTGGACACACGCTGTCACAGCCCTGTCATCTCAGCAGTGTGACCTCAGAACGACCCCTGCAAAACAAGTTAGGATTGAGAGGACGATGAAGAGAGAAGCGGTTAACACCAGACGAGAGGAGGGAGAGGGGTCGAACACAACACGCAATAATTACATCAACGGAGGAGCAGGAGAAAATAGGGAAGGAGGTAGAGGTTGGATGTGAGAGAGAAGTAAAAATGAGTCAGCTTCCCTGGGTGTTCTTACTTTCTAAATCCACGACCCCAGGTTAGCCCGTATTTCAGCTGAGAGGGCAGCTGTGCTGTAATAGTCGAGCCACGAGTACCAGAGACTCCCGACGGAGACTTCAATTAAAGGAAATACAACAAAACAGACTAAGAGGATTAGCCAGGAGCCGAAGCTGCTGTTTGTGGGTTTCGCACAGATGGAGAACGTTCATCACATCTCTGGGAGGTGCTTCATATAAATATGGAAAAGCAGAAAACATAAGTATATTTGTGTGCGGTACAGTGCATGATAACAATGAATTGGCAGCACATAAGTGAAAGAGACAGTTGGGGTCAATTAATCTACTGTAGAGATAAAAACGCACGAAAGCGGTGTTGTTTTTAGTCCGTCGTTACACAACGCACTCACTCTGAGTTTCTTCAAAGCTTTGACTTTATATAATTTTAAAAACCAGGGGAAAGTGTTGCATGACCTCAAATAATAATCAGCCTCCTCCCCAAGTTTAAAATGTATTCGATAATATCCTTTTGGATTCTGGGTGAGGTGTAATAACCTACCCTCTTGTCCAGAATCACCAATATTTGGTATACTTTAAACTACCACATGAAACCAACACTGTCAGAAAGCACCACGTACACTTCCATTGTTATGCAGACGACACCCAGCTGTACCTCTTTGATGCCCAATGGATGCTTTAAGAACGAGAAAAGTCACAACGTAAAATCCACTGAGAACAGTTTGGAATCAGAGGCTCATCCATTTTTAGCAGTGTGAAATATCAGAGCTGTTCTGACCTTAATGGGTCGCTATGATTAGAAAACCACAGATGGGATTCAATTGGACACACACTCGCCCAGCTGTGCGAGCAGTGCTGAGACACGTACAGAACGTCTTACTGGATGACAGAAAAAAACTGCTCCGCAAACAAGGTGTCTTGTATAAATCCTGATGTCTGGCCAGGCTTTCCTAGCAATTGCTCTCCCTGTGCCACAGCTCACAAATTTAAATTTAGAAGTCAGAGGGAGCAGCAACAGGTACTCGTCCCCTGCTTTTGAAAAGTGATTTTCATGCCTCTGTGTGAAACAAGAACACGCTGGGAGTGAGAGGAAACACAACTTTCACTACGAAGTAAACATTACATCACTGCAGTGTTAACCCGGTCCATGTATGGATGTTTGCCATTCTCTATTTATTGTACCAGATAATAAGCTGTCTGCTCGTTGTTACTAATGTTTGTTGACAATAATAATTACAATATTACTAATATTGAAAATAGCTGAACAATAACTAGCTATCAAAATAATGAAATAACATTCGTGGAGTAAAAGCAGCGTTCCAATAATTCCAGGTATTAAGTACGACAAAATGAAAATACTCAACACTAACATGGGTTTATGAGCTATGCTGCAGCCAGCCGCCAGGGGGCGATAGAGACGTTTTGGCTTCACTTTAGAGGAGACGTCCTGTCGTCCATCTTTATACACAGTCTGTGAACTTAACTTATAGTACTTCACAACGGTTTGCTGACAATAATTGATATAATACTGCAAATATTGTAAATAACTATGAATCAAAAATATTTAAATAACTGCAGTAGTGTCAAAGTAGTGTTACAATAACCCCCTGTGTTAACGCCACAAAATTAAAAATACACAATACACAAATTCGAGTAAAAATACTTGTGCACATAAACATAAGCTAAAAGTGAAATTATCTCCACGAATGATAACTAGAGTGAACACAACACGAGCAGCTGACTCGAAAAAGTTAAATCTCCATTTGTCTGTTTGGTTGTTCTTACCTTGGTTCCTTCAGGGCAGATGAGAGTCAGCGTGTAGAGACGATCCAAACACTGGTCCTCTGTGTGTGTGTGTGTGTCTGTGAGTGTGTGTCTGTCTGAGTCTGTGTGTGTGTGGACAGAAACAACACCAGCAGCTCACTACACGAACACACACTCCCTCTGCTCACATATACGCTCCCCCTGCTCCGCCACTTCCGCATTCGGTCACGTGGTTCGCTCGCGTCCCCTCCTCGTGTTGTTTACAACGTATTTTATCGACGTTCCGAGGATCACGTGCGATAAAAGTTCTGCAGGTGTCACTGGAACCACGTGGAGAGCGTCCCTCTGGGTTCTGAGCAGGACGGACTCTCACAAACAGCAGCTGATCTCAGTGCAGCTCCAAACACCGGACTTTTTACTATTGTCTTGGGAAGTGACGCCACCTAGCGGTGAAATGTGCGCACGTTCACTTTCCTGAGGCTATTTATCAAATATACATTTTAAATGATGGAAACTGAAACATAGAAAATCAGATTTGAAAAATTTGATCACATTTAATTTGAAGTGAAAATCTATTTTTCTGTATCGACTTATGTTATACTTAAGTCATTTCTCGTCCTCCATATAGAACCAACTAAAATTAAATGAACCCATCCATGAGGAAAGTGTTTTGTATATTGTATGTACATATATCATATATATATATATATATATATATATGTTTATTGACATTTATTGATATATTTAATAATATAAAACATGTATATCGAACAACTTAACCCCCGCTGACTATAAACCAGATTTGTAGGTCAAATATGATATTATATTATATATAAGAATTGGTCCTTGCTGAAAACCGTGACGATAGTCATAATTTATGTTTCGTTTATAAAATCACTTACAGGCCTCGCGAAACAAGCCCGGCTAGCTCAGTCGGTAGAGCATGAGACTCTTAATCTCAGGGTCGTGGGTTCGAGCCCCACGTTGGGCGCACAACTTTTTTTTTTTTTTTTGTGAGAGAATTTGCTTCATATGTCAGAAAGAACTAAATAATCTCAGAGTTACGGAGAGAATCTATAGAGGACGAGAAATGACTTGAGTATAAATAAAATAAATGTAGACATTTTATTTCCACCTTTATTTATTTGGATTGGTCCAGACTGAAGCAATCTAGCGAATCTTCATCACACTCCTGTGACCGATCCCGCTCCAGACTGAGGTCAGGACCGCCCCTACTCATTTCCATATGACACAGAAATACACAAATAAATAAATGTGGAAATAAAATTAAGACATTATTTATTAATCTCCACATTTACTCACACATTCCACATCCGATCGCCCAGATAGAGTCTCAGTGCAGTCACATGGCAGCCCAGTCTCTGTGGCGCAATCGGTTAGCGCGTTCGGCTGTTAACCGAAAGGTTGGTGGTTCAAGCCCACCCAGGGACGAGACCTTTTCTTTTTCTTTTCTTTGAATTGTAATAAAAATACAATAACACGTGAGTTTATTGACGAAGGAAGTTAAATAAATCCGCTGCTGCTTGAACTGTGGCTGTTTCACACGTCATCTTGCTGCTGGACTTGTCTTCGAGTAGTTTAGTTTAACAAACTCTCCCTCTGTTCGTATAAAAACACTTATAAATGAATAGCGATGATTTAAAAACTCCTCCAGTGGTGATGTTAAAGTAAAACGTATGATTGAATTAAAGTTTCGCTGCACAGGGAAGAAAAGGTCCCGTCCCTGGGTGGGCTTGAACCACCAACCTTTCGGTTAACAGCCGAACGCGCTAACCGATTGCGCCACAGAGACTAGGTGGAAACCTTCACTCTGAGTTAGACTATTCATATGTCCTCTACGTACCATAACCGGAAGAGATAGTATAGAAACTCTTGTTGAAATATTTCTTCACTTTCTTTGTTTTGATCAGTAAACCAGTCGTCAGTTTGTCATTCATCACCTTTCATTCAATCACATTTGTTTTTCATGAATTAACAAAATGCAACGAAAGCAGCGATTGTGTTTTTCAGTCATTTATTCAGTTTGATTGTCAGGAGAATTGTTTTTTTATAAAACATAAATGTTGCCGCTACATTCATATATATTTTGTAGATATAGGCCAACATGCAACAAGTCACCACATGTTTGTTTTGTTTTTTTAAAAAGGGAAAATATATATTCTTTCAGACATAATTCCCAACAGTACTCAGCGCATATTACATCATTTATTACAGCATTCAAATTTAATTGGAGGAAAATAAAATCTTCAAAATTACTTTTTTCAAGTGTCTACACATCTTATCCAGTAATCAAGGCCGTGTGACTTCATTTCATTACAATAATACCTACATGTGGCTGGCATAATAACAGACAACAGTCCTCAAACATTTAGCATATAAGCCGGTTTCAAGTCTGCAAACTTTATCATTATTATGATTGCGAACTGTTAAATGTAGAAGTGTCGTGTATGTTGCTGGAACACAATTTTTAATGAGCAACACATACTGGCTATGATTTTGACAGTGCCTAAACACCCTCAACACTGCACACCTCAGGCTCTTGGAAAATGTTGAACCTTTTACCTAATTCATGATCATCTACAGTGGTTGTCGACTTTGTTGTACATAAACCATGCACTGCAAAAAAAACTGTTTTTCGACCTCAAGCCGTAAACGACAAAACATCCGAAGCAAAACAGACGGTCGAGAGTGAAATTCAAGGTGTGTAACCAGTCTACCAGAGCACTACAGTGTGGGAGTGTTTGGAGGTCATTTTCTAAGGAACTGGACGTCCCTCACGAATCACAACACTCTAACGGCTCAAGCATTTTCTCAAATTGTGTCCCTGCTCCCATCCGTGTCTCCAGTTGGAGCTGATGTGGTCTGAATCGTCTGTGAAGTATTTAGGGCCAGCTGCATCGCCCAAATGCTCAGGGGCCTCATGTAAGCCAGTGAGCGATAGATGCCCTTCTCACAGTAGGCTTCAGGAGTCTGGAACGCCATGCCGAGTCTCTCCCACACGGTGCGGTAGCAGCCCTCTGCCGTGCGCATGCCTTCATCCCGCATACCCTGAGGGGGGGACAACCGCAGAGGTGTGAGGCTTGATTTATATTATGGATGTCACGAGAACCAGTACTTTGATACCAAGTCAATGCCAAAATTCTAAAAACGTCACAGTACTATTTTTTATTTTTTTATTTTAATCAGATACTAACAACGACACACACTAACCTCGTGGATCATAGTGGCTGCCAGTCCATACACGACTCCAGTCCAGACCTCATCTGACTGGACACTGGAGCGGTCTGGCACTCCTTCAGGACGCATGCCGTTTACTGCCCCCATCTGGCCTCCAGCAAAGCTCATTACATTCAAGTCAAAGACGGATTTGAGTGCACTCTGGATTTTTTCTTTTGGAAAAGCCTGAAAGGAGAGAGAAATTGCTGTGAAATATTACAATTGGTTATGCAAAGCAGAAGGAAAGCAAAGAACCAAATAAAATAATAATACGTTTGACAGTTAATTTACCTGGAAGTCTCCCTCCCCCAGCCCAGAGGCTCTCAGAAACCAGTGGCCAGCACACTGGTCAGACATGACACTGTTGGAAAGTTCTCTCCCACTGCTGTCATAGTTGTAGTACTTTCCTAAAAATGATAGGAAATGGAAAACTCATTAATCACTCAAAGTTTCGAGTAGCTTACTATTATAAATTATTTAGGCTTCAATAGAAAACATAACTGCATGATGAAATAACTGTTCAAAAGTTAGCTAGCATTGTAGTTTTTACTTCTTTATTTACTCTATCTTTTTAATAAAAGAATAAATAAAGCTATTTCAGACATGAACTCTGGAGAAATGTTGAGAAAATTATGTCAGAACATTTTCCAGTTTCGCAAATTTTACAAGGGGACTGGCAGGAAAAGTTTATGTAAAGCCACTTATGTAAATTAGTTTTTTTATGTAGGTCACTATCACTGAACAAAATACACAATTTACATGTTTTAAAGCAACACAACTGATTGAACCCTTAAATATAAAGAAGTGTTTTCGAACTTACCGTTCCACAGCAGTTTGTCAAAAGCAGCACTGCCTCTGTCTAAGATGTCTCTGTAATGTTGGTGTGTCTCCTCATTGTCCACCAGCCTGGCCATCTTACACATCACACACAGGGACGCCAACCACAGCCCACCACAGTACGCACTGTAAGTTACAAATACACAAAATAACACCAGAGAAAAGAAGCTTATATTAAAGGTTAAAGAATTTAACTTCTTAATTTCACCTTCAATTTATCTTTTATTTATTCTAGGTCACTTTCTCAATTTTCATTCCTTCCCCCCCCCCCCCCCCCCCCAAAATCTGATTTAGACTTGAAGTTGTAAAGGCAATTAGCACTAGCTTTTAACTATTAAGGACCTGTAATTAATTCAATTTTAGAGGTCTGTCAACTCTTTCGAACCCCCACCTTGGTCCAGTCACTGGCCAGCCATCATAGGTCTGGTCTGCATAGCCAGAGTTTTCTATAAGACCATCTCCATCCAGGTCAAACTTGGACTCCGACTCCATCACCGCCTGATAGATAGATTCATTATATTAATGAGGTTAACATGTATATAACAATCAATTGATAGAAGACTAGGTACTAGGGCCGGCAACAATAAAAAATTTTATCTATGGCAAAGGTTATAGTGGTTATAGTGGAGATAGTGTGACTTCAGGTCTCAGCACTTGTGTAGTTGTGTTCCTGTTTTTGTTCTGTCAGATATGAGCCTTACTTTACTGTGTATAGATCGCTGTTAACATGCCTTCCACTGGCAAACTGGTGAAATGCTTTAATTAGGAAGAAGTTACAGGAATTTGTTTGAGAGCTGACAAAGAGCATTGTAGTAAGGCCAGGCATTGTACCTTGCAGATGGGCCACATGTCCTGCAGGTACTGTCTGTCCTGGGTGAGATGAAAGTCCCTGTAGACCTGCAGGACAAACTTCAGGTTCAAGTCCTTCCAGTCTGCAGTGTCATGAATGAGGTAGGCATTCACCCGCTGCCAAGGCTCATCATCTAGGGACAGAGTCAACGAACAGCAGTGAGAGCTTTCACGAAAACAAGGATTTTCAAGTTTCAAGCCAGTTTTGAGGCCCTGCAGAACTATCAGTCTTAAAACACGGTCACAACGTGTCACCCTACCTGGGTCACCGATGTCATGAGGCACCACATTCTTGACCTTGGCAGGAGAACACAGCCCGTTCATTAGGTGCATCCTCACTGTTGGGTCCGGCTGAACCACACTGCCAGCTGAGAAGAGATCAGCGCTGTAATGTCTGCTATCGTGCTTTATCAAATACACGTGCTTGAATAATTTATAAATCGTCACAATAACAGCTCTTCACTCACCAATATCATATTGCACACTCAAGGCAAGTTTGGGCCACAGCATGATGAGAGCAAACGAAGCGTAGAAGTGCACATCGTATGTGTTGTACATTCTGTACTCTTGACCTGGAATACATATTTATATAGGTCAAAGAACATAAATCTTTCTTTTCACTTTTTAAGCACTGAATGTATAGTTTAATAAAAATAATATAAAGCTATGAGTGTTTTTTTTTTTAATTTCAGTTTACAATTACATACAAAACAGAAAAACTCCACAAACTGGAACCAAGGAATATTTATATCGTTGCTTGTAAATAGCTGCTGATAGATTTTGAGTTAACTGCAGTGTCTGTTCCTCCTAACACCTGTGTTCTCTTGGCACTTACCTTCTAGGTAGGCAAAACGACCGTACTCTTTGACGACAGCAGGCTGAGCTGGAAGCCCCCCGTCCTCGCTGCGGACGCCGCCACTGACGTCTGCGTCTTCTCCTAGTTCCGTCCACACTGACCCTCCGTCCGCCACAAAGTACAGCTCGTTGAACAGGGCTGATTTATACCAGGAGGGTAGAGAACTGTAACACCAAGAGAAATACAAGCCAAGGTAGAACAGTGCTTACGTGAAGTGAAAGATAAAAAGCAACTACAAGCTTTAATGCTAATTGAGGTCATCCCATCATTAGATTACAGTCTGCAGATCATGTTTCGTTGAACCTACAAAGCTTTTAGAACTGTACCTGTCCTGCAGGATTGGTCTCTGCCATTCCTCGATACTCCTCTCCCACTGTTTGTAATGTGTTAGAGCGTAGTGGCTGAGAGAGGGGGACGCGTCCCCTTTGGTCCCAAAGAAACGAGTGTATCTCCTGGAAACAGAGAAGCCACAAGCTGGTGATGATCAGTTCATCAAGAAATAAACAGAAATCATTGTATTAGGACTAATTTAACATTTCAAAGTTAATTAAATGTATCAGTATATTATTTGTATTCCATTACTAGATCTGAAGTAAAACACAACTAGGTCAGTTTAATCATAAACTTTTTAACCGTTATGCCAACTGTAAATTATCCATGAAAGAAATTTGCTTTTAGATTTTAGACATTCATTTAATGTAAAATTCGAATGTACCACAGGAAACTAGAAACCGTTTCTGCTGTGTACCTCATGTGTTCCCTCTCTCTGGAGCCGAAAGTGATATTGGGCATGTCCCAGGCCAGACAGAGCTCCAGGGTGTTATGGCTCTGAGCCGGCACTGAGCAGCTCATCGCCAACGCTGCTGCCACCGTCTCTCCCTTTGCGGTCGGAGGGCTGGAACCTGCAGAGGTAAGACAGAGAATATGACACGTTAAAGAGGGAGGTTGTCTAAAGTAGGAACAGATAAAAACAAATATCAGTGTGTAGAAAAGTGTAGAAAATACCATCAAGTGCTGTGAAATGGAACCTATTTCCTTTTTAAGCATTAGTGGTTTAAACCCTTGCATGACTGAGCTTTTATGTCTTTAATGAGAAGCTCACCAACGAAAAAGTCAACTTCACCTCAGGAAATGACCATGCATTCACTTTACTGTTGATCTATTCTTCAGTGTTTTTGAGGCCTTCAGGAAACAAGGGTGGAGAAATGAACGAACGATGGACAGTGTCGATCCCTCCTTAAACCTCTGGACTGTTACAGTCACATGTGGGCGAGTTTTACTGAACTAGATGTTGGGGTTTCGTTTCCTAATCATTCAATCTTTCTCGTGTCTAAAACAGACTTTTTCGCCCAGATGTCTGCTAATAATGATTAAACCTCACGTGATGCTTGATGTGACTTCCTCATTATGAGCAAACAGCAGCTTTAGACATCTGTTCAATTACTCATCAGTCTCATCCCACCACAATCTGTTTTTAAGCACTGACCTGTCGGAGAGTCCAGTCGTCCATCAGTGATGAGGTCACTCCACAGAGCGCTGCAGGTTCCCTTTGGACTGAACGCTGTCTGGTGACTGACCTTCCTGTCAGGCTGTTTAAATGTACACACACACACAAAAAGGCGCTCACACTCTTGGTAAATCTAAAACCTCATTAACTCAGCAGATTTTTTTTTAAAAAGCTGATCATTATAAATCTGATTCCAGATAACAGCAGCTATTGTTTCAACTCTGTAGATTATTCAGAGAATTGATTGAGCAACTCAGGAACCACCACAGAAACGGCCACAGTCATCAATTCAAAATCAAACCTGCTCTCGGGCTGCGATGCACAGTGTGTAAGGGTTCACTGTGGTGCAGTGATGCAACAAGACCCCAGATACCGTCTCCCCCTCCTTCTCCAGATGGAAAGGTTCATTCCAGTGTCCTCCGCTCTTGTCATTCTTGTGCCCGGATCCATTGACCATGGTAAACATGATGGAGACGTCTAGGTCATAGTCATTCTTGTTCTCTATGTCCCACACAAACACGGCCACTGGGAGACTGGAGTCCTGAGGGAAATAAATATACTGTCTTAAATGTTTGCGTTACCACAAATGTTTTGTCTTCTAATTTGAAAGTGTTGTGGACAAATGAAATATTTCTGTAACTTGAAATATGTGCAACTGTCAACACTAGCAAGGATCATTAACATTAACAATCTGGAAAATATCTTCAGTTTATTTTCTCAACTCCACAAACTTAGAAGAATTCAGGAAACACAAATTCCAGACAAAAAAAACCCATAAGCTATGCTTCAGTTACCTGGTAGTCGTGGGGGATGACAGGGGAAATCTGTCTGCAGGTCAGGGTGACATTCTGCCCTGGCAGGTGGTAGACAGTCCAGGCACGAGGGTACAGGGCGTGGTAGAAGGCGTACTCCCCGCAGTAGCCCCAGTTCCAGCCTTGTAACGTGGGCGGCCGCTCTACAGAAAGCACCTGCTGGTAAACTGTTTGTCCTCCTCGACGCAAACAAACTGTGAACTAACGTCAAGACAAAGAACATGATCATAGAGTTGTGGATTTGATGTCCTTTTATATGTACATGAATAAACTTGAATAGATCAAATAAAGCCAGATAAATATCCTTAAACTACAGTGTCATTATTTAAAATGAATACTTTTACTATTTTTTTATACTTTTACTACTTTTACTATTACTCTATTTAAGACCCTGGATACCTGATTTGCTGTGACAGTTTTGTACTGGTACATTCCCGGGTTAAGTTGCCATCTGCAGAACTCCCCCCTCCAGCCTCTAGTGATGGTTCCTCCTCCAATACCACCAAGTGGAGCACCTGCAAATCAGAGGTAAAGAGTCAACACTGACAAATAAATCTGTGTGTTCACCCTAAAGTACCAGCCATCCTATGTGATCTAATAAAATACAATTTTTCATATTATATCAATGTGAAGTGAAGTTACAGAGATGTTTGAAATCTTGTGTTTTGGTCAAAGTTTAGACAGAATTATTGGTCAACAGGTGATTTATTTAAATTTGGTGTTCATATTCAACCTTCTGTCGCTGAATCTGCATAAAACTGGACTGAATATATTTTGTTTTTACAATGGACCTGTACTCACCATATATTTGACGCAGGGGTTGGGCACCGAACATATCAATGAATGGAACCTTCTTGTCCACCTGGGTCTTCTTGTACCACCACTTTAGATACCTGGTTGAACACAGTGGAAGTGGAAAGGTGCATGTGTGAACGTTAAAGAAGAATTCTAGAAGCACTCTAATCAACAAATATTCAAAAGCAGTCAGATAACACCATACAAATGAAGTGTGCAGACACCCTGCATACAGTCATGTGCTGAAGAGGACTGATTAGCTGCTCTTAACTTTATAATTTGCCATCACAAGCACATGCTATCTGTGACTGTGCTACTTCTCCACGCTCAATTCAGAGTCAGTTAAATGCAGCTACAGCTCTTTATAATCCTCAGCTGGATCCAAAACACACACAACCAGAGACACACATTCACAGGTCACTTCAGGGGACATTTCATGCAGACCTGCATTCTTTTCCTGGACTTGAGACTCTAACCTGAACCAAAACAAGTGCTTAATCAGTATTTTCCCGATTGGAAATTGTGTGAAATGGGACAAGTCATCCACAAATAGTCCGAAGGGTAGAACACACTCACAGAAATGTGCAGCTGAGTGAGGGACGCAATTGTAACATGAGAGGAATGACTTTGTCTGGTTTATGTTTACTGTGTAAGTATGTGTGTGTGAGTCTTTGTGCAGCACCAGCTATTGCACCAGGATTGTGGGTAAAATATTAATTAGGTTACTTTACAAAAGGTTTCAAACAGCTCCTGGAGCAGGAGGCCGGAGGCTTGGAAGTTCATTGTCGGAGTCACTAATCCATTTATGCTCTGAACTCTGATCTCAGACATGCTTGATTTTCTGCTAATATCCCGAAAGTATAAAGCTGTTATTGGTTGAGAAGTTTATTGCATTAGACGGGTCATTAGTTCAGCACTGAACTGGCTGCAGGGTTCATAATGCATTTAGCTTTTTGCTCAAAGTCACAATACACTGCAAGTTCTCTTCTGTGCTTAAACTTCTAAAGTGGAGCTCTTGGACGTTCAGTGGTCCTTAAAGGGCCTCATGAGTAGAGTCTGACCGAGTTGGGGGCCGATAGTGATATAAGGGCGTAAACTATTTTGGCTAGCGATATATATATATATATAAATTGTTTCAGTTTGAAAAGCCCCTTAGATCCTGATGCATCTCGTTTTGTGATTTAATATATGAAATAGACCCTCTTCTGTTTCAGGTGAGGTAGCCCATCTTCTCTAAAATACACTGCAGACAATTCTGATGTAGATATGAACTATGTCAACAGAAGTCAAACATTGGCAGGGGATGCGTAAGGGAGGGAACTTGAAAAAGCAATAATCTTTCAGCCACAAAGGTTTGTACTTGTGAGAACAAAATTGCTGTGTATGTTAATATAGCACCTGGCAGAACTACAAACAGTGACCTCTCACAAAAGCTCAGTCCAGAGTAACAAGGCTGTGCATACAGCTACACTCAGGAGGAGATGAATGGGATCGGTTAAAGCTATTGTCAGGATTTCTTTGTTCTGCAGTTCAGCTGGAATGCAAACAGAGGTCCTCACCCTGTCCTCCATCTGTGATTACAGACGGTAGAAGCTAATTTAACTCTCATGTCTGATTGCTCAGACTGCAAACTTGATTCTTTCCAACCACAGTGCCTAAAGTGGCCTGTAGCACAGAGGAAAGCATTTTAAAGTTCCAACTTACTGATATCCAATTACACATTTACCATTCAGCCGGTTGGTGTAGAAGCACTGGTCCCATGAAGAGGAGCAGAAGCTCAGTAGAAGGTTTTAATGCAAAAAAACAAAAAGCTACTTATATGAAAAAGTTTAAAACCTGAGCTAAACCCTCATACCAGTGCACGGTTTGATTTTTAAATAACTCAACATCAATGCAGAGATGGTGTGTGACCTCTTCCTCCTGTTGCCACGGTAATTTGGTCAAAACAAAAGCAAACTGAGACACACCTTGGATGAGAGAGTGTGTTTGCTTTACAAAAGCATCGCAACCGGTTTTTGAGAAGTCGAAGGTAAGGTTTGGGTTTAAACATTAACACCATGAAACTGTTTTCTGGGAGCTTGTAGCAACAGAGCAGCTTTAGGGACATTTGTCCTATTTGCTTATGGTTCTGCAGTATATATAAAAAAATCCAATCAAAGAACCTTTGTTGGGAAATAACAGCACACAGATTTAAGAAGTAATGAATTGAGTCCATATCGTTAAAGAGCAGGTCCGATGTCTTACAGATGAATGACAACTGACACTCCATCAATCCACGCTCCAGATTGCGACGATAAGAAACGTAAACTGTTTCTGGCTGTGAGCCCGACACTCCTCTAAAGTTGCACAATGTACCGCTTTTCCATCTCAGGTGTCAGCAGGTTGTTGCAAAAACAAACTCAAAAAGATCAACACACGTGGAGATATGAGCTAGATCTCTTTTTCTTCCTCTGTAGCTGTAGGCCAACAATTCAGCTGTCACAGCTGTACAAGCGGATGTAGTGTTTCCTGTCATGTTTGTGGGACTGTAAATGAGAGACCCCTCGACCTTCCTGCCTTTATTGTTGGAGGGTCATGGAGGAGAATACAAATTGCCCCTTGAACTGGCTGACCTGCAACCAGAGTGACACTTTAAAGAAAAGGTCAACCACATGTTCATTTCATCAAGAAACAACTTGACAAGCTTTACAAAAGAACGGTGCTGTGATTATTATTGTCCAGTTTGCTAGAAAAGCTGTTTAAAAGACCAAAAACCAAGAAACTGAGAACCATCTATCATCTGAATATGTGCACTCAACTGAATGTTTGAGAACATTGCGAAAGAACCTTCCACCACCATCTGTACACAGAACTGTTTGTAGCTGCAATCTGAGTCAGTTAAACAGTTGAAAGGTTCATTTAAGATTTTTTTGTTCAATTTAAAATCATTTAGGTTAATAATTAAAACACCATTCATTCTTTTTAACTGCTTTAATGCTTCTTTTGGCGTAACTGAAGAATCTGATGTATCTTAAACTGCCTTAATGTGACACAGTAATTGTTTTATTTTGAACTCTTTTTGGGCTTCATGGAAAAGTAAATAATATTACCTGTGGCTGCATCAGCTGCTTCAATGCACCAAACACCTGTTCTCTCTCTCTCTTAGGTGTGGGCGGAGAAATATGACACTATAGGATAATGGTTCTGCAGGTATTACACCATGGAAATGCTCAAAGGTGTGAAATGGTAAAACCAGTGTGAGAAAAAGTCTGCCGGGTGTTCAGAGAGCCAAAAGAAAAAGTATTTGATTGATACCACTGCCAAGGTGGTTGTTTTCATCAGCGTTTGTTTGTTAGTTTAGGAGGAGGCCAAAATTATAAAACCAAATTTCCATTTAATTTTGTGCAGGGGTGGGTAATGGCCTGAGGATGAATCAGTTGTATCTGGATAAACTGGTGAATCCAAGAATTTATTTTCACTTTGTAAAACATAGCGAGCCAGGGCGTTAGTCTCAGCAGAGGTATGTGCTTCTGTTTGAATGGATTCTTTCAATGCTTCTCCTCATAATGAATTCTGTGTTCAGTCTCACCTGACTCCGAGGCCGAGGTGATACCAGATGTTGGACAGCGACACATCTGTTCCTTGAAAGGGTTTTCTCTTTTCCTTGAACTCGTGAGCCAGACAGATCCGCCAGCCCTCGTTGGGTACTCCACATCCCATTTCCTTGGAGTCATACCTACTCATGAGGTCCGCTGTGGACTTCTCACCCCAGTCTGTAGTCATTGTGGCAGAGTTTCCACCGGTGGGGAGCTTAAAGTACTGAAAGGGAGCAGGGAAATTCTTCCGAGCACAGATCTGTCTCCACCTTTAGTCAGTTAATCTATCCTGCCTTCACTGTGGAGCACACACACCCAGATGTGGTGGCTGCAGGTGGATAAGTTAACTGCACAGTTCTTCCTGTGGGACAAACTGGTTTAGGCTCTGAATACCCAGAGGAGTAGTAAATACTCACTCCTTCAGATAGGAAGATCCTAAAGCACTGATTATGTTATCACTGTCCACATGATCGGCCAGTCCCTACAGCTCCATAGGTTCATATCCTATCTAAATGGTCCGAATCACCATCGCCCTCGGGATTCCTGTATTTGAGGGAAGACAGAGCTCTTTGTGCAGAGCCCGGAAGTGGCTGCGCTGTCAGCTGCGGCTGCTGAGTGGATGAATGGATGGATGACAGCCTGAGAAGAAGGACGCAGGACCTCAGTCATTCAGCCGGGACACCTACAGTGAGACGAGACACGATCAGATGGTTAAAAAACAAAACCACCTGCGGGACATTCAGGAGAGCAGATGTGCAACTAGCACCTCCGCGAGCTGGATTCACATCAACACTGTGACACATGCATGTAGCGTTAGCTTAAAGCTCCACCTGGTTTCACAGCCCGGGGGCAGCGGCTAACTCCACGAGCTAACTCACCATCAAGAGAAGAGGTGATTGTTGTTAAAATACCGGAGCAGCGTCGTCATCCCTCTGCAGCTCTGACCCGCTCCCAGCATCATGTCTCCTCTGCTAGCACAGCTGTTCCCCCCTCTGGTGCCCTCGGATTAGACTCCCAGGCTACTGTCTCTGCCCGTGGCTTCGTCCTCATTCTGCAACTAAGCTGCCGAGCTACATTAAAATCACAAGCTAGGAGTGAATAGTCGCTGTTGAATGTCGCTGGAGTCAGATTTAATGTTTGCCTGACGGAGAGATTCGGTACAGATTTGATGTTTGCCTGACAGACCTCACTTAGGGTCGCAAAACTTCCCTACTGAGGCTGTACCACTTTGAGTAGCGAGGAGGGGTTTTCTTCATGTCGGCTTTTTTTTTATTTCCACTCAAATGACCTTTGTCGTTGCATTTTATGAATGTAAAGTTAATAAACTTGAGTTTTAACTGTTTCCCTGCAGTTTTTCGTGTTCGCGCGAGAAAATCAAAGATTATTAAATATATGTGTTGAATTCAAGGCACCCGAGTAGTTACCATAGCAACGGCTAACCTTCCGCTCTCCTTTGCCACGTGACGTGTTTTAATGGCCGACCAACAACTTTACCGGAGTTTTACTTTTTTGTTGTTTTAGTCGTTAAAAAGCGCGTAATTAATTTTGCGGTTTCACTCAGACTCTTAATCGAAATTTTCTATTGAATTCAACGCAAACACATTTCTCTAAATCTTTATATTTGTGGCATTTTGTTTTTCTCTTGGTTGGTGCTTTGTCGCACGTCACCGGATGTAGAATTCCTCCACTCTTGTTTACTGTCGCTGGACTTGTGGCTAACTGGAGCAAACATGGTGAAATTCCTGTGAAACATGATCTGATCTCGAGTTGTTTCACTCCAGAAGTTTATTTAAGTTCCACCCTGGGATAAGATAACGTGACAGTCCCGCTGCTGCGTCGTTTGAGGCCAAGGTAAGTGTTTAAAACGAGCTGTTAGCTAAACAAGTCCACTCCGGTCTGCAGCCGGTCAACACGTACATTTGTATCCAGAGTAAACAAACGCGTCCGGATTCATTGTGTCGTCCGCACGTGGAATCTTTCTGTAGCTAACGAAGCCTTGTTGTTACTCGCCACAGATGATCGAGGTGGTGGCCTCCATGGCCCGAGGTCCCGTGTTTCTGGCCGGGGAGCTCATGGAGTGTCTCATTACTTTCACCAACCCCATGTCGCACCTCTCCACCTCGGCCAGCAGGTAAGATCCCCCCCGGTCATGTATTTGCTGATCGCAAGCTTCCACATGTAACACGCAGGCTTTGGAGATAATCCACAGATCCAAATGTTGAATATAAACCATAGAGACGATGAAGAGCTGCAGAGCTGAGTGACAGTTCTTTGTTGTGTATTTTCTTGTCCTGAGGATAAAGAAGATGAGGTGAAGAGGGAAGAGACAGGGAAGCAATATCTTAAAAATGTTGTAAAAACTGGAATGTTTATATGTTTTACTTTATATTTTGTAACTCTTGTTTTTCCAAATGTGTCCCAGTGAGATGTTGGCGTGGGCCAGTGCACAGATTCACTGTCAGTTTCATGCCAGTGAGAACAGGGTGGCACTGCCGGCCCAGGGCAACAAACAGGACGTCCAGGCTGAGAGCGACACAGTGCTCATTCCAAGCAGAGGTCAGTGGGAAGAACTGAAAATCCATTTTTTTATTTATAATATTAATAGAACTACATTTGCATGAAGTGTTTATTGTGTTTGATTAAAACAAACACACATTTTTTTCTCCACACTAAAATACAGCCATTTTTTTTCCAGACAAAATTTGAATAGATCTAGATTTTTTTTTTTTTCTTGTTTCGATAGCTTCCCTGCATCATGTGGATTCTCTGCAGCACTTATTCTTTTCCTCTGCAGGAGAGCGAGGACAGTGTGTGCTGGACACACCACCTAAGATACTGTTCTGTGACCTACGTCTGGACCCCGGGGAGAGCAAAACCTGTAAGTGTGCTTAGATGTCTGAAAAATGTGTATTCATAACAATCCACTAGTTTAAAATGAGCTAAATATTCTCATGCATGAGTATCTGTGATTAAATAACTAAAGTTATACCTCCTGGTTGATGTTTCCCAGATTATTGAGAGTAACATTAAACATATGGTATTATTTTCCAAAACGTAAATGTAAACTCGTATTCTTCTGTTTGTGATTCACTCAACCACAGATTCGTACAGTGAAGTCGTGCCCATAGACGGTCCTCCTAGTTTCCGTGGTCAGGCGGTGAAATACGTCTACAAACTGACCATCGGCTGCCAGAGAGTCAACTCGCCCATCAAACTACTTAGAGTTCCCTTCAGAGTGCTGGTGCTGCAGGGTGAGATGCCTTCAGTGATAATGAGGTGTTTCACTTATGCCGTGAAACCACAAGAGTGGTGAAATGTTCACTTCTGCTTTAACTGTAATTGTTGGTGAAGATTAGAATGAGGAAAATTCTAGCAGCAACTAAACTAATGGTGTTTTTAGAAAGGTTTTTGGTGAGTGAAAGAAACCAGTTTATCTGTTATCACCATCTTGCGTCTGGGGAAATAAAGACTCATGAGTCTCATCGTGAGACTTCTAACTTTTGTGCAAATGTAATTGCTGATGTTTTCCTGTCTGATCTGCAGGCATGCCGGAGCCTCCATTTCCCCAGGATGAGGAAGTGTCCCCTTCGAACCCTTTCCTAGAGGAAGAGGAAGCGAGCCGCAGGGATGCTCGTCCTTTGGAGAGAGCACTGGACATGCTCATGGTCACCACCTCCAGACGATGCCCACGTGAGTCAGATTCTCAGTCTCCGCACTATAATGTGAAAAATGACATCATGAGAATAAAATGGTTGTTTGTCAGGTATAATTGATTTTTATTGTTTTCAAGTTGATTATTTTCATGTTAAGGTTTGAAATGTGTTATACTTTACTTTCAGTTCAGCCTTTGAGCTCTACTGTTACTACTGAAATGTTTTATTTCACACATAACGCTACACAAAATAAATAAACATAAACTGTGCAGAAAACTTTTTTTGAATAAAGCCTCTAATCAGGAGCATTTCAAAGAGGTAAAAGGTGGTTATCCACTTTCTCTTTGTTTTCTTCAGACATGTTCAACATCACCAATATGCGAGGAAAAGTGGCAAAGTTCTGCATCTTCAAGACTGTTTACAGACTCGGGGAGGACATCGTCGGCACATTCAACTTCTCCGAGGGTGACATCCCCTGCTTACAGGTGTCTTTATAGTCCTTGTAGTTGCACACCGCTGCACACTTTGTACATTTAGATTTAGATTTATCATTAATGTGAATTCTGACTTCCTGTGTGTTTCCAGTATTCAGTGAGCCTCCAGAGTGAGGAGGAGATCCAGCAGCAGTACCAGCGGCGTCCTGGCCAGGCAGTCAGCGTGACCGGACATGGGCGACATATGGAGTCGTGCCTCCACACGGCCTCCAGCCACTTCTCCCTCCCCATCCCCCTCAACGTCACACCGGGTTTCAGCACAGACATAGGTGAGTAATCAGCGGGCACAAACATGACTGATATGTTTGTGGCGTCTCCAGTTGTTTCCCAGACATCTGATGATCAAGATTCATTCTAACTCAATAATATTCAGTCAAACATGAACTTGACCCCCAAACGTTTACCTCTCCGTACAGTATCTCTTCGGTGGCGCCTGCACTTTGAATTCGTCACTGCCGGGGAGCCTATGGAACCACCCACCGTTCTGCAGAACCAATCAGAGGTCACGGTTTGGGCCGGGGCGGAGCACGTGGATGTGGACACCTTCAGCTGGGATCTGCCGATCAAAGTCCTGCCCACCAACCCGGCCTTGGCGTCCTACATGTCCCAGTTTACAGGGACCAACAGGATTAATATTTGACTGTGACATGATCTGGAGTTGAAAATGTGTGTTTGACGTATCGACAGATGTTTCGTGTGTGAGTGAGTGTGTGAGTGAGTGAGTGAGTGTGTGAGTGTGTGAGTGAGTGAGTGAGTGAGTGTGTGAGTGTGTGAGTGTGTGAGTGTGTGAGTGAGTGAGAGAGACGGGGAGATTGACAAACTTGTTTGTTTCTCTCCAGATGTGGAACATAAGCAGAGTTGTGCACATTCCTGGAATAGAGAGTGTTTTTTTGTGTCATTGAATATGCAGAGTAAGTGATGGACTTATATGTAAAGTATGCATTCTGTAATTTGCCTTTGTCTTGTGCATTTCTTTTATGCATCCTAATGTTAAAGTTATATTTTCCTTTTTAGGAAGACTGACGCACATAAACTGTGTGAAGTGCAACTCTCTCTGTGGTTGTTGTGCGTGTCTGTATTTATTTCAGGTTTTTTTTCTTATTGTCTCGGACACTTTATTTCTGATTTTATGAGACAGCTTTTTCTTATCCAAGATATTTTTACAGTTTAACCGTTTTTGTTTTAGCTTCAAGGGCTGAACGGAGGACTGTACTGAGGTGTATGTACTACAAGAGAAATTAAAAGTGTGATTAAAATGATGTTTAAATGCTTCATCTGTTACTTCACAGAATTTGACATCGTTTCTCTTTATAAACAAGAACTTTATTTGAAGGTTAAATGAGTTACAGCAGAGAACAGGGCAAATTCAGCAGAATTTGTATATATTAATGCATGTGTATATACTGTGTTTATATTTACAAAAGGAATTATCGAATTGATTAAAGATCTGACATTCAGCTTAATGTGATAATGTGATGGAGATTTTTTTTTTTTACAAACAATCTTTGGCACAAGTTCGCCACATTCTGTATTTAAAAATAAAAGTTATGTTGCTTCTGCATCCTTAAGTCTGAAGCTTTTGGCCACTATAGGCAGACAAATGTAGTCTTCTAATAACTAATGTCAAATAAAAAAAGATTTATCTAAAGTAAACTTGAATTTTAATTTGTTTCATAAAATTCTCTGCTGGAAAATGCTGCAGCTTTATTTAAATATACTTTCACAGACGAGTGTCACATTTGTGACGATACAAACACTGGAACTTACACATGCTGTTAAGGTTTTATATTTGTACAGTATGTATATGAAAGAAGTAGTAACTGGTATTTAACTGGAGTGAGTATTGGTTTCACAGGCGAACAGATCCAACAGATGGTTGGGTTCGAGTGGCTCTCTACCCCTCGAGCTGTTGCTGCAGCTGAAATGATCCCTGGCTCGGGTCCTTGAAGTGTTCGCCTGAGTAGCAGGGCAGACGGGGGTCGGCCGCCTGCACCAGCGACACCTTGCAGGTCACTGGCTCCACACGCACCTGACACCACGCAGGGAAATCCACCGGCCGATGGACCCTGGAGGTAAAGGAGAAGACTCTGTGGCTCTTCAGTTTTTAAGATACTTTTATATTTTATCATGCAGACTGGAAACTCCCATTTGATTCAATTTCTTGAGCTGGTTCACTGGCACAGAAGAATCCACAACTATGGTGTAACAGTCAAGACTTCACATTTTGAAGAAAACAGCCTGAACAAAATGAAAGAAATTGTTCTGGAGCCCTACTTTATACTTCTTTATCACAACGTTTCAAGTACTCAAATATTGTACTTTTACTCCACTACATTTATTCTACAGCTATAGTTGATTTTTACATTTTATATTTGAATACAAACGTGATAATCGTCTAGAATTGCACATTGTAATTTTGTAAAATTGTAATTTTGCCACCTCTGAACAGTTCTTCCACCGTTGCCAGAGTTTCCTATGATGCATCAATTTAAATCTTCACTCCAACTTCATTGAGACTCTCTAAAGCTGCAGCATCTGCGAGCATCTGGGCAATAAACCAAACAGGACGTCTGGGTACTCACGTCTCACAGCAGCCGACTCCAACAGGGTGCAGACAGGTGCACTGCATGCAAGCGTTGTCCATCCAGGTGTCCCCCAGGGAGTATTGTCTTCCCTCAAACACACACAGAGCTGGACAAAAAACATATGGTAGTTAGGGCATTACTCAAATAGCCAATGAGATGTTAAAGTTTGGGGCCTCACCTCTTGAGTCAAAGTGGCACTCCATGGGGGCAGCAGAGCCACCGCTGCTCCACAGGAGAAACCCTGCAGCTGCAAGAACCCAGTTCACCCTGGAAATGTCCATCTTCATCTGGTCTGATCTGCCTCTGGTTCCTCTTCACCCGTTTGCACCCTCATTTATACACCCTGGCTGCATCCACCACGGCGTGGAGGCGTGGTTTTTTCTCACAGTGCTGGCTGGGGAAGGCGTTGGGGGTGCCATCCACTGGGAGCGAGGAGGTGGTGGCGGTTTGCGTGGAGCAGTCTTGGCACCGTTTTGGCTCTCCAGAGATCACCTCGCTGCGCTTCAGCAGGCATGAACCTCCAAAGTGATAGAAAGAATGACACATCGGTGCTGTGACTAAGAGAGGGAAGGGTAGGAGAGAGGTGAGATGGAGGGCAGGGAGAGAAAGAGAGAGGTGACGTCCAGGGAGAGGGGAGGAGGAGGAGGAGGACGAAGGGTGGAACTATCAAACATGATTCATCACCATTTAAACTCTTCATAGGGTTCTGTAGTGCAGATGGTCGTCCAGCAACTGAACATGAGACTCATACACATGTAAAACACTGAGATAAACACGAATAAAGAAACAAATAATCTTCAGTTTAAATGTAAACCCACAGCAGTACAGCAGTGTGTCACTGTGCAGTACAAGAGGCCGTCACTGGTCTGAATGCACAAAGCTGGATAAATGGATACAGATGCTTCCACGCAGGGCACAGGGAGTCACTGATTGCTCTGACGTTTATGAAAATAGTATGAATCATGAGCTGTGGCCTTTGCTTCACAACTGAACACCTATGGAAGATGTCTGCATTGAGAGTGCACACCAACGCCATCGTCAAAACACCGAGCGAGGAATTATCTCCTGGAAACATTTGGTTCATATCTCTCGGAGAGTTTGAGAAAGTCGCTGAACGTCAAGGAAAACTAAAGTCCAACACCTCACCATGACACTGTGGGTTTTTCCTTTGTCATCCTCGTCTCTGTACATGAACTGACCACCAGTAAAACCAACTTTTCTTCTTTTCTATTGACTTTTCATTCAACCGTTATTTCAGCTCGGGAATACACTGAGAGAGAAACCTCATTTACAATATAAACAACATATCAAGACACCAAGAAAATCGAGTTAGAAAAAGTCAAATTTGGCCAATAGCAAAAACAAGAGCAAATGTAAAAGCAGAAACACTCGTCACTGTTTCTTAAAGCACAATGTCTTCAAATGTATAATTTTGTCCAATTTACATCCCCAAAACAAAATAGTATTATTTACAATGAATAAAGAGAGAAAATCTTCACACTTTGAGGCCGGGACAAGGAAAAAATTGACTTGAGATGACGAATCAATAATCAAAATAGTTACTTCCACCAGTAAGCTTCTGTTTTCACCCCTGTCCGTTCATTTGACGATTTCTTTCTTTCTTTGTTTTTCAGCCGGATTACACAAAAACTACCTGATGGATTTTCACAAAACTTGGTGGGAGGATGGAACATGGGTCAATAAAGAACCCAGTACACATCCAGACAATGGACTGGATCTAAGGATTTTTTTTATATCACTTTCTTTAACATTTCTCAGATTTTCTTTTACATTTTCACAGATTTACCAACCAATCTTATATGTTGTGCAGTTGGAATATTTCTATATAATCTCTGTCGTAGTTTCACCCCTGAAAAAACTTTGACCTGACGATGCAGCGCAATCTTCCTCCCTGGGTCAACAAAACATTAGCTCATCTTCTTCCACTTGTTTACTATCTGCAGTGCGACATGCCAGATCATAGGAAAAATCCTCTCAAAGCTCTCACAGGAGGCCCCGGGGCAACAGAACGTGGGCTTTTACGTGCCTTCTCTCTGGTACCCCACAGTAGTCGGAGAGTGTTGATAGGTCCTCCTCATCAGGGGTTCTTTTTCTCTCAGTTCTATGACTCACACTTGCCTCTCTCAGCCTGCTCACTTTTTCTGTCATTAATTTGAACATACAGGTAATTATGTTATAAAGGCCTAATGGAAAAGTTTGGACATTCATTAGTCACTTTCCTTATTGATTTATATACATTATCGTTATTTGTTTAAGGTGATATTTCTTTTATTCTAAGTTCAGATATTTACCTCTGCAGAGCCACTGTGTAATAAAGTGAGGATGAGTTCACAGTCCCATTTGTCAGCTCGTTGTCGTCAGTTTGATGAGAGGGGAGGATCTCATCATAACAAAAGATGAGGATTTTCCTGTCACACGCCTGTTTCCCTTCACGGACGTGCACTTAATTGGTGGCAAGCGCATTTTAATTGGAGAGAACATTCTGTTAAAATTTTACGAGACTGTCGTCATGAAATCATTAAACTTGGAAAGTGGAATCTTTGATAAGACGACTGTTTTACTGCTTATTTCACACTGACAGTCAGTCATGGAGACAGGCTGCTCACAAACTAACATAAACGCCCTGAAAACACATGTAAAATGTTATTTTTTTTACATTAAATACTTCAGTCATTGTTAAGTTCAGTTTCAATTACACAACGTGTGACCTAAAACGTTATTCACCACTGTGTCCACACTGTCTCTGATGCTAAAGGGAAAACAGATGTTGCAGCATTCTGAAACCAAACTAAAATTATACTTTTGGAGTTTCAGGGGTAAACAGTGTTAACTGGGACCACTTCTTCAAACGTAAGAAAACAACATAAAAAACATAAAATCCAAGTGTCCGTAAGCTCCGACATTCATATTTAATACAAAACGGCTTCATTTACACAATGTTTTCAGTCTAGATGTCCTCTTATAGCTTCAGTCCAGTGCCACACTAATCACACCTTCCGGTAGAGGACATTAAGTTTAAAAACATGGAGTACATTTTCAAGCTAAATGTGAATACTGAGGCTTACGATCACTTGCATTACACCACAGGAGCAGCGTGTTTTTTTTATTTCTTGTATTTTTGCGTTTAGAGAAACACTGTTTACCCCTTTGAAACTCTGATGAGTTGATGATTTTCATTTCGCGGTGAACTATCCCTTTAATTTGGGTGCAGTGCTCCTTTAAGAAGCAACGCTGGAAACCCCGCCCACTCCTTCCTCACTTCCTACTTCTCCCTCACCAGGCTCGACTAATCGATGCACGATCTCAACCGCGGCCGGTGAACGCCTCGGAGCTCCGCTGCATCCGGGTTCGATGACTTCCCCCTGGGCAGTGGATGTCAGTGGTGTGCGGTGTTGTTGTGTCGCTCGGTGAAAACACCGCATCATGCCCGAGCGGACCTGCGTCAGAACACCGACTTCACCGTGAGCACAGCGGCCCGATCCGTCCGCGCGGGAGCCCGTGTAAGCGCCGGTGCCGTCTGCGACCGTGTCCGCGCTGCGTGAACCGGGTTCGGCCGAGTTTCAGTGCGCTGATCCGGGGCCTTGTCTCCTTGTACCAACCGTCCTGGGGGAGGGGAGGGGGGGGTTCATGGTGGAGCGCTCGGGGCTCTGGTTCAAGTGTTTCCCGGTGGGAAGATGGACACTGATAAATTCAACTATGTCTACAGCTGTGACCTGGACATCAACGTCCAGCTCAAGATGTGAGTTTTCTGTCTCTCGTCTCGTGTGTTGTGGGACAATCCGATTACACACCAGCGCTGCGGGGACACTACTTCCCTTTGTGGGGGACAGAAGCTAACCCAAGTCCCCTGAACATGGATCAGTGACGTTCATGTGCTTTGCTCTTTCCAGACTCTTCTACATTAGTTTTACATCAGCAGCTAATTTGATGAGTTTTACCTGAACATGCTCCTGAGTTTGCAAAGCAGTTTTCAGTCTGTTTGGTTTCTTCAGGACGCACATTTAATACACAGAGATTCAAAACAACACAGAGGCCCAGTAAGAAAACATTTCATGATCAGAAAACACAGTTCGAATAAACCTTCGGGCCAAATGCGGGAGATTTAAAACAGTAGAATAAAAGAGGTCATAGTTTTAGTAGTTGCAGCGATTCTTCACATTTGTTCAAGTATATCTATACATTTATAATTTTATGTAATTGCTAAACTAGAACCACACCCAGCAGTCCACTTAAATTCAATCGAGCTGCGTCAAACTACTCATACTTTTAAATATGTATTCATTTGTCATCATCGTGTCTCATTCTTTCACCAAGTTTTGCAGAAACTTGTTCTGCAGTTTTTGCGTAATCCTGTTAAAAAAAACAGGAGTGAAAATCATCTGGCCTTTATGATCTAGTTTTTAAAGTTTGAAAACATTTCCACTCATGAATAATACATTGATTTCAGTTATTTGTCTCGGTTTAAGTGAAATCAACTGAGTGAAGCAGTAAACATGATGTTTACTCCACCGTGACTCAGACAACTTGAGGAATTTCGAGGCACAATTGTCCCTTAAAGAGAATCACGTGTGTAACTTGTGAGTCTTATTATTTCTGGCTGAAACTTTTAAATCAACATGAAATAAAATTCAGTTGACATAAATCACATCCAATAATTTATAAACTTTAAAAAGACAGTGTTAAAAAAAATAAATAAATAAAAAGTCGACCATGAATACGTCTCAAACAACTTGATTTAGTTGTAAGAGGTTGAATCTTTTCCGTCTTTAGGACATCAACAAACCGACTCTGTGTTTCTCCCTGTCTTTATCTTTATCTCTATCTTTCTGCTCTCTCCTCCTCCAGAGGCAGTTTAGAAGGAAAGCGAGAGCAGAAGAGCTACAAGGCTCTGCTTGAAGACCCCATGCTTCGGTTCTCAGGCCTCTACCAGGAGAACTGCTCGGACCTCTACGTTACCTGTCAGGTGTTTGCTGAAGGAAAACCTCTCGCCTTGCCTGTTCGCACCTCGTATAAAGCATTCAGCACACGTTGGAAGTGAGTCCCAGTGTCAGATGTATATTCTCCACATTTATCTATTCTTCACACCTTTGTGTCAATTCAATCTTTAGTCTTAATTTAGAAGCAGGTTGCTTTAAAGGTTTGTTTTTTTGACTTAAACTCCCTCCAATAATCGCAAATCCCTTCATAAAGTTACATATCAGCTGCTCAGACCTTTATTTCTTGTACTCTGCAGCTGGAACGAGTGGCTCCGGCTGCCAGTCAAATATCCAGATCTTCCCCAAAGTGCCCAGGTGGCCCTCACAGTGTGGGACATCTATGGCCCTGGCAGAGCTGTACCCGTGGGGGGCACCACTGTCACCCTGTTTGGCAAATATGGGTGAGTCTACTCTCGTGCCATTTTTCGTGTTACAGATGTTGCTGCATTTTGCCAACAGCCCACAGCTGCAAAGATTCTGATGCTGATGTTTGCAGAAACACTAATATGTTACGTTGAAACACGTCCCACTGCTGCCCTCTTCTAGCATGTTCCGACAAGGGATGCACGACCTGAAAGTTTGGCCGGGCGTGGAGGGGGATGGAGGGGAGCCCACCACCACACCAGGCCGCACCAGCAGCAGCCTGGCAGAGGACCAGATGGGCAGACTCGCCAAGGTACAGCGTGTGTGTGGATAGGAGAACAGGGTTAAAAATGAGAGAGAGATGAGTGTAACGGTGCAGGAGAGGAGAAGGAGGCAGTTGGACAGAAAAGACAGGAAAAAGGAAAGAGATAAGATGGAGGGTGAAACGGAAACAATGTGTACGTTGGATGAAGAGAGAAACCCTCCGAAGCAAAGCCCTGTCTAAACAATGATCTGTTCCAGGGCCCTGACCTGGAGGTGCTCGGTGATGTGAGTACAAGTGGAGGAGTTAGTGTTGGCAATGCAGAATGTGTGTGTGTGTGTGTGTGTGTGTGTGTTGGAGTTGTGTACCGTACGTGTGTGAAGACCTCAGACAAACTGTATTTGCAGATTGATTTCAGTCTTGTCCTTTCACACACATTGGTTTTGAAGTTTTCTGCTGTTGCCATTAGTTGTTTTATTTTAAGTGTTCGTGCATGGATTTGGAAATTATATTTTTAAACTTGTTGCAGGTTTTTAAAATATTTTAGAGGAGAACATCTCATTTGAGGCTACATCCATACAAATGCGTTTTCAAAATAAAAGGATCTCTGTCCGCACAAGTGTTTTGAATCCGGATCAGTTTGAATCCTTGTTCATACCAACAGGCCTGAAAACGCATATCATGTGACCACTGAGGCTGGACATGGGAATTGTCACATACGCTCATATAATAGCTCGTCTTCTACACATGTGAGCAGTTGTATCATTGTAACGTCACAGTCTCAGTTCCTGCCCGTCCAGAATAAAATGCAGCCCCAGAGTTTTCAAACTAAAACGGGGTCAGAAGCATTTAAACTTCTCTGCTGGACGCCCGGTGTATCCGTAGAGTTAATTTAAAAGGATTCAATGAAAACATAAAGTGTGGATGTCGCCTTCATTTTAGAGATTTGGTTTATTTTTTAATAACTTAATCACGTGTTCCTCCATTTTTCTTATTAACGCTGTGTGCAGTTGACTTAATGTATCTCAGGTTGTCTCCAGGCTGTCGTTAGTTGATCTTTTAAAGAGTGAGAACTAATTCTAACCTGCAGAGTTCTTGGCTTCCTGCTCATGGCCAAGTGTGCGCTCACATTCCCGTCACCCACACTGACAGATGAGTGGATTGGCTACTGAGCGTGTGTGTGTGTGAGTGGAGACGCTGGATTGGCTGCTGGCACATGAGTTTGTGCATGATTGGTGGAGCTGTTTGCACACCAGCCACCACACTGTGACCACAGCCTCCATCTCTGTATATTTTACATTTACTCTTTGTTTTTTGTATTTTAGTAAACTTCTCTCTTTTCCTTGTTTCCCCGTCATCTTTCTTCTTCCCGCCTTCCTCTATCGCTTGTGTCCTTCCAGCTGACGAAGGCCCATCGACAGGGCCACATGGTGAAGGTGGACTGGCTGGACCGGCTCACCTTCAGAGAGATAGAGATGATCAACGAGGTCAGACGCTGTCACCGAGTCTCTTTTGTGTGTCTATACCCAGTGATATTGGAGGAATGCAGGATTGTCTCGTACATTTCACTGTTCGCACTTGCGTTTTTCATGAGCGTATGTTGTCTTTTGATTTTTAATACTACATATGATATCTTTTTAAAAGTCTGTTTGGTGTGTGTCTCTGCAGAGTGAGAAACGCAGCTCTAACTTTATGTACCTCATGGTGGAGTTCCCTCGCGTCAAAACGAACGACAAGGAGTACAGCATTGTCTACTATGAGAAGGTATTTCAATATTTGTAAGCATGTAAAAAGTTCATATTAACATGTAATATCCATAAAGTGGGAACTTTCTGATTCATGTGTATCTGGTCCCATTCAGGATGGAGACGACACGTCACCCGTTCTCACCAGCTGCGACATTGTCAAAGTTCCTGACCCACAGATGGGGATGGTGAGAGGACAGACACTTTAATGATGACTGTGATGATCTTGGGGAAATAGACAATTAGCATGTAAGTTTGTTAAAGTCACAGTATATTGAATTCAGTCTCTTTTCCCTTCAGGAGAACCTGGTGGAGAGCAAGCATCACAAACTGGCTCGTAGCCTGCGCAGTGGGCCATCAGATCACGACCTGAAGCCCAACGCTGCCACACGTGACCAGCTCAATGTAAGTTACTTCACTTTTTAACCCGAGAAATACTTTTATTATTCTACATAACTTATTTAAAGTGGAGGTGGCACAAAATGCAGATCTATAATCTTATAAAACCAGAGGACTCAGCTGAGCTCATACCTCAGAACCATGTTTACATTCACTGGATCCAGATTTTCATTTGTGCACCAAATTATCCAAAGTGAGAAATCAAAGTATCCTGATCCAGGAAATGACAATAAAAAAATGGATTTATAGGCAATTCTTAAGCTTCTTTTAAAATGTCTTGGGTCATAAGTTTGGAGTCACAACCTCTCAGCCGTACTCTTGATGTGGGATTAGAGTAGCTCTGCTGCTTGGGTCACATGCTTCATAATATGTTCCAGAATGCCTTTCATAGCCGAATATCAGAACCCATTTTCCAGATGTCACTCTTCCAGTTTGTTTGCACCACCAGATCATCGTGAGCTACCCTCCAACCAAGCAGCTGAGCTCTGAAGAACAGGACCTGGTGTGGAAGTTCAGATACTACCTCACCACTCAGGAGAAGGTGGGATGTCTATAGTTTATCTACATAACTCTGCGTAACCTGACAGATTTCCCTCCAAACCTCACTTCCTTTGTGTCTACACACGGTCGTGCACAGATGAAATGAAATCCCTCCTCCTCTCGCTTCAGGCATTAACAAAGTTCCTCAAGTGCGTGAACTGGGATCTGCCCCAGGAGGCCAAGCAGGCTCTGGAGCTGCTGGGGAAGTGGAGGCCCATGGACGTGGAGGACTCGCTGGAGCTGCTGTCGTCCCAGTTCACCAACCCGACGGTCAGACGCTACGCCGTGGCGCGGCTGCAACAGGCAGACGACGAGGTAGGCGTGCTGGGCCGAGAGACGCCTGGAGGAACATGTGATATAAATGTAGGGTGTGGGCGGATGATGATGATGATGATGATGATGATGATGATGGTGGGTCAGTTTCACATATAACTTCTGTTTTGTTTGTTTTAAAATGAGTGCTTATCCAGTTCTTTCAGTACAATTCATACTTTAACTGAAAAATACTTCGCTAGAATTAACCCTGTCTCTCTTTTCCAGGACCTGCTGATGTATCTCCTGCAGCTGGTTCAGGCGCTCAAATATGAAAACTTCAGTGATATTCAGGGAGGCCTGGAGCCAGGCAGCAAGAGAGACAGCCAGGGACTTTCAGATGACTCCGCACTGGACAGGTCAGCACTTGGATCAGAAATTGGAACAGCTTCTACGGCTGTGGATCATTAATAAATAGTTTAAAAATGTAACCGAGCGGACTGAAACTTTGTTTTTTCCTCCAGTGATTATTTTTTTTCTCGTTTTGTTTTCAACAGCCTGGATCTAAATTTATCTCGGATATTTTCACGTGATTATTTTTCTTTTATAAACCATAATGAAGTCATTGGTTATCTGGGTTTTACTGGCAGAGCTCTGGCCAGAATCTTTTGCCGTCAGCTGGAGGCAGAGAAATGAAACTCTGCGACCGTGTCGACCTAAAAATGAATTGACCCTCACTGCTGAAACACAACGTCTTGTCAGTTTGAAGAAAGTCTCAGTTATGTTTTTCATCACGTTCTCCGACAGGTTTGTTATTAATCGGTTTTGGTTTCTTTCTCCCGTTTTGTGTAGTTCTCAGATTCTCTCCGGAACATGTGGATCCACCACTGCTCCACAGAAAGGCAAAGACGGAGCCGACAGCGAGAATATGGAGGTAAGGAGAGCAAAATGTAACAGAGAGTAAATCTACGGCTCAAAATAATTGTCTCATGAGACAATGCAGTAAATCCACATGTGTCACATAGAGAAACACCATTTAATGAAGCAGAATCAGAAGTGTTATTCGCCTTGGAATAAACATGTTTGATAAATATCGGGGACGGCCCTGATGATTCTGCAGACAGTTCTGGAGATTCAAGACCATCCTGTAAACCCTCACACTACCTCTTCTAGTCAGTTTCCAGCTTTAGCTTCATGATGAGTGTGATTAAACTCAAACGTGTGTGTGTCTCTTTGTAGCAAGACCTGTGCACGTTCCTCATCTCCCGGGCCTGCAAGAACTCCACTCTGGCCAACTACTTGTACTGGTGAGAACAGCTCGGATCTGTCTTCTGACACATTCCCAGTTTCATCCTGAGTGAGGATGTGTTTCAGTTTGTGCGTCCCTCAACAAACCAAGCGTGTTTTCCCTCAGGTACGTGATCGTGGAGTGTGAGGACCAGGACACTCAGCAGAGAGATCCTAAGACCCACGAGATGTACCTGAACGTCATGAGGAGGTTCAGCCAGGCTTTACTGAAGGTCTGATTTTCATCACAGGAACATTTACCGTCTTCATCTCAGTCTCTTTGCTCCATTTCTAACCGTCACTTTTTCTCCCCCCCAGGGTGATAAGAGTGTGAGAGTGATGCGGTCGCTGTTGGCCGCCCAGCAGACGTTTGTAGACCGACTGGTGCAGCTGATGAAAGCCGTGCAAAGAGAGAGTGGAAATCGCAAGAAGAAGGTAAACAATCTAGAACCGAAGTGAGTAGAGCGCAAACCTCCAACAAGGTGCAACAGTCCTTTAAATCCTGTGTGTGTGCAGACGGAGCGGCTGCAGGCTCTGCTGGCCGACAACGAGAAGGTGAATCTTTCCGAGATCGAACCAATTCCTCTTCCTCTGGAGCCTCAAATCAAGATCAGGGGCATCGTTCCTGAAACAGCGACGCTCTTCAAGGTACAGAAAATATTTTTCATCACGTCCATGATGGAACTATTAAATAAAAAGGGCGCCCTGTGTCACATTGATGACGAGTGTTATTTCTGTGTTCGTGTGTCAGAGCGCTCTGATGCCGGCCAAGCTCATCTTCAAAGCCGAGGACGGAGCCATGTACCCAGTGATCTTCAAACACGGAGACGACCTGAGACAGGACCAGCTCATCCTGCAGATCATCTCACTGATGGACAAAGTAAGACATTACTTTTAGGACAGGGATCTCTGTGGTTTGTTTTCTGCAACAAACACCATCTCAAAAGGTTTTGATCCTGCAGTTATTTCTCCGGCCAAAATATGAATTTCTGACACTTACTGTTCGATTTAAATAAATGTTTCTGCACATTTTGTCCTCAGCTTCTGAGAAAAGAAAATCTGGACCTGAAGTTGACTCCCTACAAAGTTTTGGCCACCAGCACCAAACACGGTAAGATCACTCTTTACTCTGTTTGGTAAGAAACAGGTTCCAGTAATACATATTTTATTGGCTTGTCCCATTTGAAACAACAAATACTCTTATGAAAACTGTTAAAAAATGTGAGAGGACATTTAGTTACTCATAATAATGAAGGAAAGTTTATTCTGGTTCCAGGTTTCATGCAGTTTGTCCAGTCTGTTCCTGTGGCTGAGGTCCTGGCTACTGAAGGAAACATCCAGGTCTATAAAACAGAATCTAATAATAATCTGCACTGTGGAGAAGACGGACAAAAAAATAATCCGTCCTCTCGATCATTTGTTTCAACAGAGTTTCTTCAGGAAACATGCACCGAGTGAAAAGGGGCCGTACGGCATCAGCTCCGAGGTGATGGACACCTACGTCAAGAGCTGTGGTGAGTTAATAACAGATGAGGGCTCAGTGTGTTTGCGTTCTGCACTTGAAGGACATATTAACTGACGTGACTCCGCTCTCCGTGCCCTTCCAGCCGGTTACTGCGTCATCACGTACATCCTGGGAGTCGGAGACAGACACCTTGACAATCTGCTCCTGACGAAGACGGGTGAGACAAACGTCTTCCTTCACACGCTCTTTGAATAAATATCCCGGTCTCTCGAAACTGTTCTGGAGAATATTCTGTCCTCCTGCAGGGAAACTCTTCCACATCGACTTCGGCTACATCCTGGGCAGAGACCCCAAACCCCTGCCCCCCCCCATGAAGCTGAGTAAAGAGATGGTGGAGGGGATGGGGGGCATGCAGAGCGAGCAGTACCAGGAGTTCAGGAAGCAGTGCTACACCGCCTTCCTGCACCTCAGGAGGTGGGGGTTCACACACACACACACACACACACACACACACACACACACACACACACACACACACACACACACACACACACACACCTCTGTTGTTTATTTTGTTGTTGAGGTGACTCATAACTCAAGTTTCAAACTGTGAGTGAAAACCGAGACTTTCCAACATTTTCTGGGTCTGAGCAGCTCCTTTTTTTTAACTTTACGTCAAAAATATACACGCGTTTCCTTTATTTATGCCCGGGCAACGCTGGATGCTTGACCGCCGCATGTGGAACGTCTCGCTTACAAACTTTTCAAAGTAAAAGTAATCCAGCGTTGGGCCACAGACACACGTAAGACGCAGATGCAGCTTGTGTGGCCCAGGTCCAGAGTTAATGATTATTTCAAGGAAGACAGATCAAGTATAACATGTATTTAACCGCAGAGATGAACTGTCCGTCTTCCGTC
Organism: Paralichthys olivaceus; assembly: GCF_024713975.1. Taxonomy (NCBI): domain Eukaryota; kingdom Metazoa; phylum Chordata; class Actinopteri; order Pleuronectiformes; family Paralichthyidae; genus Paralichthys; species Paralichthys olivaceus. Next base: position 13,507,214 of record NC_091114.1, on the reverse strand, counting down.
CATTTCTTCAGGTACTCCAACCTGATCCTGAATCTGTTCTCTCTCATGGTGGATGCCAATATTCCTGACATTGCTCTGGAGCCTGACAAGACTGTTAAGAAGGTAGGTTTGTCCAGAACAGGAAACGGTGCTGGGACATGATAGTGCTGATCTTTCCATCCAGACAACTATATCGTTTTGTTTTTCTGCCTCCAGGTGCAGGACAAGTTTCGATTGGACCTGTCGGATGAGGAGGCGGTTCACTACATGCAGAGTCTGATCGATGAGAGTGTGGGGGCTTTGTTTGCTGCCGTGGTCGAGCAGATACACAAGTTTGCCCAGGTCAGTGCACACACACGCACACACACGTAACATTCTTCAAAAGATGGCGTATCGAATGTTCAACAAACTCAGAGGAAACTAGAATAGTACAAAAACACATGTAAGACAAATGTAAAAATAGATACACACCACAGCAACATGTTGTAATGAATACATCTCTCTCTGCTGTGAATGGGACGGGCTCCAGGTTTAATTTAAAAAAAGAAATAAATGCACTGTTAGAAATGTATCAGTTTAAGAAGCAGCTTTATAACATTTCAGAATCTTATTGATCTTCTTTCTCTTTCTTTCTTTTTAACAACTGGCATGTGAGTTTGTTTTTTTCCCCAAAATGCAGAGCGGCTCCTTCAAGTCTTCAACAAACGGCTGTAACTTATATTCTCTGTCTCTTCAGTACTGGCGTAGATGAGCAGAGACTTCTGGGGAGAGGACGATGTGGATCCAACGTTTGCGGCAGGAAAACGCGGCTGCGGCTGATCGTATGGCACTGATGCTGTGTGAGAGAGAGAGAGAAAGAGAGAGAGGACAAAGAGAAGAAACTTAATGACACTGTTTTTAAAAAAGGCCAAGAATGCACTGCCAACCTTTACTGCAAGATGGCTGAACAAGGACACGGGCATCTTTGTTTGCTCATGTATATATCATGTATATTAATTATTGAATGAATGAAATGTACGGCCAAATAAAAGACTGTTGATACAACTACACCTTCTGCTCCTAAGTATATTTCTCAAGACGTATTTTCATCATCGAAGCCCAAAGAAAGTGCTGCCATGCTGCGTTTATGGTGCGCGACGCGTTTCTTAACTGAGCATCTCTGACCATCTGTGGACGGTCACACTGTCGACGCTGGGGGCAGAAACAAAGTCGGACCCCCAGAGGGTGAGGGTGAGTCAGAGCGAGTGACTAAGCATTTCCTGCCAGACGCAGAAAGACAGGAAACCCGTAGAACACATGTCAATCAAGAACAAGATGTACGTTTCCTCAGGCATCGATTCTGAAGTCTCATTCATACAGCAGCTGATTTGACTGAAGTAAAGCTGAGTACGAAAATAATAAACTCATGCATTTAAATTCAGTAGAACAAAGCCACCAGTATACACATGTACATCATGATATCTGCTGTGCACGTTCTGGAAATTCATAAATTATCTAATCACCTGCAAAATGAATTGTTCTAAAGTTCTAAAATGTAATTTTTTATCTTATAGTAAAAAAACACAATGAGCAATTTACCCAGAACAGTATTTTACTGAATTGTAAAAGGTTCACTCAAAATGCACAGATCATGTCAAGGTGTCATGGTGCAGGACGTTTATTATGTACATTATATATTAATACAATACTCATGCTGAAAAATAGATTTAAAACATGCACATCATTTCTCTAAGTCCGGAGAAAAACTACAGCAGCCAGTAATATTGCAGTTTAAAAAAGAAATGTCCTCACAAATAGTTTCATGACAATATAAAACAAAACTGAGCTTGTAAACCTTTTATTTAATTTTATGAACATAATAGTTCTTACACTGATGGTTTAATAACCTTGTGTAGATAATTTGTCAGTTACAAACTCTGATAATGAGCCAAATTAAATCCAAACTGGAGATTTTTCTCAAAAGCTTCGGTAAAAAGCAGAAAAAGAAAAAGTTCAACATCTTCTGGATGCTGCAGCGACCAGCCGCTGTGTTGTGTAGTCAGGTGCTCAACCCCCCCGAGCCAACTCTCAGCTTCATACATGAATCATCTGTGCACAATGTCAGCACTGTGTTTCTTAATAAAAGCCCCGGCACAGCTTTGGACGACCCCCCAGGTCTCTGTGGACTCTGGAGAAGGTAGAAGGGGAAACAAACAACGCTGGACGGCCAAACCTCCGAGGCCTCGCCAATGTTGCGGAAAGAATGCAACACCAGCAGAAAACAGGAGGCCGAGGAGCGAGATGTCAAGATGTTCCTGGTCGTCATGCAGGACGCAGAATGAGGTGTCAGTCACGGGCAAGGGGCGGCGGAGCGTCGACGGGGGCAACTGTGAGTCAGAAACTTTACAGAGCCGTGGATGACAGAATAAACCGGCCTTTGTTGTCACTTGGGGGGGGGGGCGGGGGGTCAGAAGTTTTCTTAGTTCCTGTTTATGGAGATGATGGTTTGGACGAGCCTGTTGAGTGACACTGGAGCTCGGCACCAAACGCAGAGCGAGAAGAACCACAACCAGATTTAGATTTTTCGCCGAATCCGCGGACGAGCACCCGCAGAGAAAAACAGCTCGTTTGGACCCGTCAGATAAACCATCTCTGCTCCATTGGTAGATCTCACTCACCAGCCGACTCTCTGACTCACGACGGAGCCAGAGAAATGTGCTTATACGTTTGAAATCGGGAGCCACAGTGCGAGACGTCATCTGAGGGCCCGAGAGGAAGGGAACATTATGTTTCTGGTTAATGAGCTCGAGGAGAAAGGAAGGTTCGGGCCGGTGAGGACAAATATTTGACCTTTTGGTTCCACAAAAGTGAAGCCAAAGCATCTCAGTCGCCCCCTGGTGGCTGGCAGTATAACTCATAAACTCCACCTCCTCCATGTTTGCAGATTGGACATGGACCAGACTAAGAAGTGCACAACAAATAACCCCCCCCTTCTGTCATTTTAGGTCGTTCTCCAGGATTCTTTATTTTTTTAATCACTGTGAACAGGTCATTTTACATTTACATTTATAGATTGTGATGAATTTTTTTTTTAAATATATATTTAGAGGACAGATATTAATTAGTGTATGAAATCTGGTGCAGCCTGACTGAAGTTAAGGGACTGTTGGACGTCGGCAGAGGTAAACTCTTCATTCTGTCTCCGGCTAAAGCTCATGTAAGAAAATCTTGTTGCCACAAACTGAGCAATATTTTTAAAACAATATAAATATAATATGACATGGAATTAACAAACTACATCACAGAGGGACACAGAGACTCTCAGTCTGTTTGTATCAGTCTCATCTTGTCACACGTCTCCTCAGAGGAGTGAGACACCTGCGGGACGCTGAGGCCAGAGTCCAGGCCTCGCTCCAGCTCCGTCCCTCCACTGTCCCAGTACTTTGCACCACAGCTGGAGTCCTGCTGGACAGGACTGTGGGCTGAGGTGTGGTCCTGGGCGGAGTGGAAGCTGGAGGAGGACTCCATGGAGATGTGGTCGTCAGGGAACTCGATGTGAATGTCACATGGGTCGACCGGGACCGGGACCAGGGAGCGAGGGTCCAAAGAGACGGGGTCCCGAGCCGAAGACTTGAGGAAAGAAGGGAGATAAATATCTGTCATGGTAAAGTGTTATTTTAAAGCAAAGAGAGAAATAAAAGACAACTCGTATACTGGAGTCTTTGCTGGAGGTTCAGTGGCTGCAGCTCGTCCCGGGTTTTTCAGAACCACGACGAGGAGAGGAGCGAGGAGCAGCGACACCAGCAGGATTCCCAGACACAGCACAGGCAGCGACGCTGTGGCAGGAAAACACAAACAGGGTGAACACATGTATGAGCAGTGAACAGGCTGAGTCCACAGTGAGGCTGCAGGACGAGCTGAGCCAACACACCAGCAGGAGATTTAACCGCACCTTTGGACTCGGCTGTAAAACAGGGATTATGGAACAAACAAAGACACGATCGGTCGACCTAAAGATCCTTTGGACCAGGACCAGGTTCCTTGTGTTTTATAGTGTTATGACATCTGATAAATGTCCCCAGAGTCAAAACTATACAGCTTCAGCTTTTATATCTGGAACAAACTGAGAAAACCTGCTTCTGCTCCAAGTGCTTTAAATCCAAGGACCTTTTTGGCAGCTGCTTTTTAATTTTTATTATATTTTTATCTTTTTTACTAATTTTAATTCCTATAAATCCTCATATTTCTTTAATATATTGGCAACTTTTATTTCTCTAAAACACTTTGAATTGTCTTCTGGTTGAAGATGGTGACACGTCTGTGAAAGATTCATCTTTCTCAAGCTATAAACTTTGATTTGACTGATCTTTATTCGTCTTTACACCTGACTTGGAGACGATGTGGACACACTGAAGCGTGGACTTTGGGGACGCCGCCATGGAGAATGCTGGGAGGGAGAAGTTGGCCACAGCGCAGTAGTTCTGACCCGGAGACAAACCAGAGAACTCTAGGAAGGACACGACCTCCTGGGTCCAAACCGTCCGACTCTGAAGGGAAAACAAAACCCACAGATTCAACAGATAAGAAACATTTCACTGACACGATTCAAACAATTCTTCCAGTTTTCATTTCACCACCGAAATACCTCAAAGTTTGACAAATATATATATTTCTTTATTAGCAGACTTCAAGCATGAATTCCTCAGATTGTAAACTTGGAGACAAACTGAACGATCAGCAGGTCAGGACATGTTGGACCTGATATTCTGAGCGGTTGCGTTTGTTGAACACAGTCACCGTCGTCCAGGGGTCAATCACTTCAGAGATGGGGCAGCAGCTCTCCGGTAAGCACCTCCTGTTGGCAGCACAGGGGAACCGCACCTCCACCAGCAGCTGCTCATCTTTCAGAGAGACTGAGACAGAGGGACGACTGAATCCTGGGAGGGAGAGAGAGTCACACAGTTATTCACATGTGGCTCATGAAAACGGTTTTAAAGCAGCAGTTTGTCACTGACTGAAGTCGCTGTAGCCGAACTTGCGTGGTTGGATCCACGCGGTGGAGCCGGGGCCGAGGTGCACGCCGAGACGAATCAAGTTGTCGAGTCTAAAGTCTGAGAAGGCCTGAGACACGTCACAGCTGCGGGACGAGACCCAGACGCACCAGGAGACGTTCTGCCAGGGGCCCCTGCAACCAAGAGCCCCCAGTCAGAGACTTGTACTTTTAGAGTCATGATGAAAAACACGGAATATCAATTATAACTTTAACACAAATAAAAACACACGTTAAAGAATTAAAACATTTAATGTGCAACAGAAAATTAAACAACAAAAACAACTAACCACTCATTAAGATACTGAACACTAGAATACGTTCAAATTAGCAAATGCAATATGATAAAAGTACATTTTAGACGTTGATTTAAAGGAGACTAACTGAGTTAGTGCTGTATTTCCTCCAGAGCCTTGAAGCTCTTATTTCAGAAGCTCTGTCCCCCTTCGTCTTGAGCCGATAATACGCTATAAAGCTCACAGGCTTCGTTTGATTAATGAATACTTATTCTGTCACATTCACAGAAAACTAAACGCAGAAACTAATCACCTCAGTTTACAACAGGACGACTTCAGAAGTATTTATCTAACCTTCCTTTTGGACATAAAATAACATCTACAAAAATGAACGGCCGCCACTTTCACTGAACAGAGTTTTGTTCATATGACTAAACAAACTTATCTTGACTTTTTAAAAGTTTCTAATCAAGTAGTTTTCTGTCTTTTCTTTTTTTCCCCACCTCATTTATTCCGCTTCCTGTGAGTAAAGTTCACTTCTTAATTAAAAGGTGAACCAAGTCATAACCTTTGTTACAACGTGATTAACCTTAACTTAAATCTTAAAACATGTCTTCACCTGAAAATGTGATCATTTACATTATGGGGCCTTTCTTTTTGTCCCCATAAGGAAGACAAGTGTCCATAATGTGACCATGGAACGTGATTTTGGTCCCCACAGCAAGAGGAATACCTAGACCACACACACACACACAGAGAGCCTCACCCCTGTGTCTTGGTCTGGACGCTGTAGGTGGTGTTAGGACTGGCACGGGGACAGGTCCACCGCAGGAGACAGCCTAAGTCCAGTGATTCCACTGCAGTGTAACAGACTAACCCGCTCGACCCTGGAGAGGTCGCACATAAAAGCCGTACACTTAAAAATAGCACACGCACACACACAGATGCTCATTGACCTGTTAAGTCTGATTGTCACAACCTTATTAACACTTGGACGGGTGACTGATCGGAGGGGACGACTTTGTGCAACAGACTCACAGGAGAAGGAAAAACATTTAGAACCATCACATCGTGATCTCACACTCACCTTTAACGAGCAGGACGACCATGACACACAACGCCACCGCTGACCTCGACCCACCCGGGGATACACCTGCTGTCTCCATGGCAACTTAGTGACCTGCGGATCAAGGGGGCGACACGGACACGGTCTCAACTCCGACCTGCAGCAGGACAGGAGGAGACGGACTTTACAACGAGACAAACACACGGAGACAGAGACACAGAGGAATAAGCTGCAGAGGAGGATGATGGACTGGAGACAGCAGGAGGCTTAATTGGAGGCTGGTGATTTTGTAAGAGAGAGGAGAGGCTGTAAGCTACTTAACAGGAGAGCAGGAGAAAACAGAGAGTGAAGGAGAGAAAGTTACTTTTAAAAAGGATTATCTGCTCAGTTAACCTGAAGATTGTTTACTACCAGACCCTTAACTTAAACCCTCAAACAGAAAAATATGAAGAGACATTCATTTGAGTTGAAACAAAATCTCTTAGGTGTTGCCAACTTTTTCTTTTTTCTAAGATCTGCTTAAAAAAAATGAAAAGAAGTTGCAAATAGTGATGAAACGACATTAAACAAATTGATTTTTGAAATCTACGGTTCGATATCTGTGGCTACACGTGTCGCCCAACAACACTACATTAAACTATATTATTCTCATCAGTCTTTTTTGTCTCTTTTGACGTGATCCGAACATCACACATTATATTCCAACATTTCTAAATAATGAACTAGAACGACAATCAGAGTATACTTCCTGTAAACCACGTTTAAATTCACCAGATCCAGATTTTATTTGGATCTTCACCAAATCGCTCACACATAATCCTGCGAACAAACAAATGACACGCAGACAGACACAAAACATCCTCAGGTAGAAATCAGATCCACGTCAGGAGAATTCACTGCATTCTATCTTTTTATTCAATGCCATCTTTAAATAATAAGAATCTGTACATCTCTTAAGCAGGTCTTTGACCGTTCATTCCCAAAAGTAATAATGACATCAACAGCTTCCTTTTTAACAACAGTAATACAGATGAAGTGCTTCACCAGGAGGGCCGACACATACAGAAACCAAAAGAGTCAGGAGAGTGGTGTGACACACACACACACACACACACACACACACACACACACACACACACACACACACACACACACACACACACACACACACACACACACACACACACACACACACCTCAGCAGCGCACTGTACACCTTGATAATTAAAGACACAGAAGCAAAAACTGCCTGTTCATTCAGAAACAGCACCAAACATCAAGAAATCATTGCAACAGTAATAATACTAAGCTTAACATTCCTCATTTCAGCATCATCATCATCATCAGTCATAAGAATCTTTACAGCTGCAAATATACAGGATCGAAATCGACTGGGCCCCGAAGTGTTTACATGCGGATCGGCTCGTCAGTCACATCCACGCAGGCACAGCTGACGCCCTCAGCCCAGCAGAGGGCGACACACAAAAGAAAAAGTCAAGAGAAAGCTCCTTGTCCCGCCACCACTCAGCCACTCTCCCAAGTCTGGAGTGTTTTAGGAAACCGACCTGGACGCTCTGCACCGCACATTGTGTCTGGAGAGGAAGCAGAGTATTGCTGTGTTAAAATCTGTGCAAATTCTAAGAAAGACCCACTTCATCTCCAGGGAAGATCTTTAGGTGCAGAGTCTCCACTCGTGTATTTGGTGTCGAGGAGTCCGGGCTTATGTCTGCGCCCCTGGCAGGACGCGGCCCGGCTCCAGGCTGGTGGTGGTCGTGGGGGTGGAGGTGGAGGACGGCGGCAGACCCTTGGGTCCCGGACTGAGCAGCCCGCGTGAGGCTGCGTGGTCCCTGTTCAGGTTCTTGTAGGGGTTCCTGCGCGGTGGAGCTCTGAGACAAACCGAGGGGAAGCGGAGGCCGGCGAGGCAGCAGCCCGGACAGGAGACGACCTCCTCCTGGTCCAGAGAGTGGCCGCTGCTGGAGCCAAACGGGGACAAACCGGCGGGATCTCCAGGAGGTGAGTGGTAGCCGTTGTTGTTGGTGGTGGCGGCATTTGGGGTCGGGGTGCTCCATCCCAGCGGCCGGCTGACGACCACATTGTTGTTGTCCAAATGGGTGAGGGGAGGCAGGCACGGAGGCCCGTTGGAGATGGCGGACCCCCAGCCGTTAGAGAAGGGAGGGGTGGAGGGTTGGAGTGGAGTAGAGGAGTGTGTGGGTTTGGAGTAAGAAGATGAAGTGCTGTCGTCTTGTGTGTCCGGAGAGCTGGTGCAGTCCATGGGCTCCTCATCCTCCTCTTTCTCCTCCTCTTGGTCGAGGGACAGCGGCTCGAGAGACAGAGGAAGACCAGAGTCACCTGCCTGGTGCGTCCCGCTCTCCTCCCCCATCTCCTTCCCTTCCAACAGTCTGTTCTCATTGCCCTCTCCATTTATTTCACCTTTCCTTTCAGACGGGGACTCAGCCTCACTGAGGATGGTGTTTGGCGCCGACGTGAGGTACGGGGGAGGCGTGCAAGGCAGCGAGTGGCAGCGCCTGTGCCTCCGGTGCAGGTTGACGCCGTCTGTCTCGGAGGCTGAAGGTTCGTCGCAGTCGGGTGGAGGGGGCAGGGTGAAGGTCAGGGAGATGACCGACTTGCTGGGCGTGTCAAACAACTTGATCTTGCCCCCTTTCAGGTCCTCCCTCTGAGAGAAGGGGTTGATGCGGGTGGGGGGCACCTGGTTGACAGAGGGGGGCGTGTCCTGGGGGTGAAGCATGTCGGACTTACTGCGGGAGAGTCGAGGGTCCGATGTGCGGAAGAGGGGCGATTTCCACAGAGGGCTGATGGATGGAGAGACGCCTTTGAAAAGAGAAAACAAACAAAAAGGTAAATGAAGGAAACTTTCAGAAATATTAGTTGAGGCTCAGGTGACGAGAGACGACTCACGTTTGACCGCCAGCTCGTCCTTCTGCTTCCTCTCTGCCTGTCTCCTCTCCAGCTCCGCTACGATTTGGGTAAAGGACGGACGGAGCTTTGCATTCATCTGACAGGGCAGAAAGATTCAGACTGAGCATCACGGACAGAGGAGACAGAACTCAAAAGAAACAGATCATTTTTCAAAAATACAGTGAAGGAATAAATCAGAAATGAGGAGCAGGAGTTTCTTACATTGCAGCAGGAAATGGCCAGTTCGAGGAAATCTGAGGGACAGTCGCCCACCATCTGCTGAAAGGCCTCGACATCCAGACCAAAGTCCTGCAGAGAAACAGAGAAAATGACACCAGGGTTTACTTTCATGTCTGTACGAACATCCCCCCCCCCCCCCCTCCGGTTAAATAGAATCACACACATGGAAAAAGAAAAAATCTTTTTACATCAGCCTTCGTTTGATATTGAGATGAGACGATGAAGCTGCTGAATTATTCAACAGACACAAGACGGAGAGAAGCTTTTGTTAGAGCTTCAAAGCTTTGAATCAGAGTTCAGCTGATCCCGTGTCCAAAATACAGCAGTTAGTATAAAACTGTGTGAACCAACAGGAACACATGTCACGACACGCGTCAATTAAACTGTAACATGGGAACATTATTGAGGAAAAAGAAATCAAGTTGTTTGATTTCTCTGAAGCGGTTTCTAAAACTTCTGCAACAATTGTTTTGCAGCCGTGAGCAGTGACAACATGAAGTTTTAGAGCAACACCGTGCAAAGTGAAGCTGAACCGTAGATCCTTTAAAAAAGACTTAAAGTTATTAAAAACTCCAAAGTTCAGTAGGAAACTTTTAAAATATGAAGAATTCTGAACAGAGTTTGGTGGATTTGTAACCGCAGCACCTTTCAGGAAGCTGAGGATCATGGGTAATATCCAGCGTCAACACATTTAGGGACGTTTTTTTTTCTCTACATACAAAAACCAGACAAAATCAATCACCACAGGCGACTGCAGAGGGCGCTGTTGCTCAGTAAAATCTACAGTATAAAGGTTTGTAATTTCAAATATATTATGAAGGATTAGATGAAGTAACTCGTCCTCGGATCATAAAGAGGTCATCACTTAATCTGAGCACTCAGCAGTTACAGTTTGGAGTCATGTGATCCTCTGTCCTGCAAAGTCAGCTTCCTTTTCATTCACCATATTTTTTCACAATCATAACTAAAACGGTGCAACTGCTGCTTGAAGTCATAATGAAATCCAGACACTGAAATCAACACAGTTACTTTCCAGGGAAGAAAAACCTGCACATCATTGATGAAGCTTTTATTCTGAGCAGTTTTCCACACAGGTCACGCTGTTATATAATCAGGGGCCCAATGAAATTAGTATGGATGCGGAGGTGGTGGTGGTGGTGGTGGTGGGGTTGTGAGGGCATGTGGTCTGACCTCAGTGCGTGGCAGGATGTCAGGGTCGGCCTGTATCCTTGCAATGACCTCACACAGGATGATCCCGAACGCAAACACGTCCACCTGCACAGAGAGAAGAAGAGTCGATTAGTTATATATTAGAAAATACTGCTTCACTAAGTTTTCTAAAACTTTACAGTAACTATTATTTAGATATATAGGTCTGACAACATGATTATGCAACTTGTTTAGATTTGCAATTATCTTTTACCTTCTGCAATAAAATCTAAAATGTTCCACTCTCTGGATCTAGTTTATATTTATTTGTAGTTTCGTGAATTCTCCATAAAACTGAGGAAACATTAAGATACAACTGAAACAGCCGATGAGGAATTACATCAAACTCCACAGAGGAATACCACGAACCCCTCGTCAGGACGTCCAGCTCTTATGTAACTAAATCCCTGTTTGCTTTCGTGACACAATATCTGATTAATTTAATATTTACAGCTCGACTTCCGTTCTTTATTTGAGCGCCTATCATCACACTGTAGACCTTGAACCGCCGCAACAATCTGCAGCTGCACGGTGATGAAGGCAGAGATCCGTCATTACCGTCTCATTGTACACTTCTCCTCGGAGAACCTCGGGGGCCATCCAGTAGGGGGAGCCGACGACGGCCAGGGGCTCCTGGTCTTCGTCCTCGCTGAAGGAGAGAGGATGGATGGAGGAAGGAGGAGAGAAGGAAATGTACAGTTTATTTTCAAAGCACTTTTAACAGGAGAATTCAAAGCACTTGACATAAAATAGAAAAGGCATCGTGACAAATTGTAAAAGCAACGTTAGACTTTAAGAAATTCAAGAGTTACAGAGAACAGAGGGAATAAAAACATTAATTTAATTAATTAATAAAAGGAAACAGAAAAAATATCCAAGTTTTAAAGGATCCTGAAGCACAAAGTGTTAATAATAATAATGTTTCTGACAGAGTTCATCAATTAAACTCTTTTTGGATTAAAATAAAATATAGTTTAGTTTTGAAACAGTGAATCATTCAGAAGGTTTAATGGATATTCTCATTGTTTGAATTGGATTTGAATGCTTTTCATTTTGCCTTTTTTTTTTTTTTTTTTTTTTTTTTTTTTTTTAAAATCACCCGAACAATGAATGTTAATAAACTTGCAGCCGCAGCAAAAGAGTTGACGACTAAATGAACCAGGTTCAGGATGAAAACAGAAGCATGTGTGTTTCCAGACTTCACTCAAAGGTCATGCGTGAGAAACAACAATTCAGGATCTGTGTGATTTATTAAGAGACCGACGATGACGAGAGAGAAACAAGTGTCCGACGAGTACGAGCAGGCGTCTCGCTCCATTTTGTTAATACAGAACTCAACCCAGACGGGCTGTGTGAGGACAAACTGCTCAAGGCGAGTGTGAGTTTAAACTTCCTTTGTATCTTAGAAACCGCAGTGTTTTTCAGTTATCTGGAGATATGGTTGTGAAATTGAAGCTGAATAAAAAAAAAAAAAAGGAAGGAACACAAGAATGTGCAAGGACAACGTACTTGCACACATGCCTGCGTGCACACACACACACACACATACAGTATATACACACACACATATACCCTGCTGGCAGATACTTCCTCTCTGTGCTATTTCCATCTGCTACTGTGGGCTATGATACTGCAAATTTACAAGCGGCGACGGGATACCAGAGGGAGAAATGAGAACGAGGCTCCAAACGTAAACAACATTTGGAGCGGCCGAGTCGAGAGCGCACAGATCAGCAGTGAGAAAACTCAGAATAGAAAATTAAAAGGGAAAACCGATAACGAAGCACGGGAGTAAAGGACAAGAGTGACTTGTTTTACGAGGGCCGAGAGAGATCCAGCACGACAGAGAGCTGACGGACGACTGGAATAGTTTGACCTTATTTGGAGTGTTTTCCTAAACCTCCCTCCATCTCCTCTCCTTCCCTCCTTCCCTCCCTGCCACAAGCACAGTGGCAGCACTAACACAAAACACACACATCGTGTCAACATGGTCCATTCTCTGCCACAGGATGTAACTGTGTTTGACTTGAATAAAAACGCAAACATGAACTCGGAAATGAGAAAAACTAAAATCACCAGCTGCTTTAGAGAGAGAGAGAGAAAGAGAGAGAGAGAGTCCGACAGGTGCAGGAATGCAACAGTGACTCACACATACAAAGAAAAATTTGTTTCTATGAGCGGATGCACATTTTTCACATCACTGCACACATTTTTTTTAATTCAGCATCAAGTTCAGTAAACATTAAAACATTTGATTGTCTGCTGTGATTTCTCAAAAACTACTGATCTGATTTCCATGAAATTTTGCAGAGGGGTCATTAATGACCCAGAGAAGAACCTGTTAGGCCTCTCCACGCTCGCTTCTCATTCCGAGACAGTCACCTGAAACTTTTGCATGAATAAAAATTCCAGTTCAGGACTTTTTCCATCTTTGCAATGGAATACCCCCCCCCCCCCAGCGAAGACAAGGCTGTGCTCCTCCAACACTGTGAGAGAAATGTCGTCACAGGAAAACCAGCTGAAGGAAATAAAAGGAACATGTCAGAGGACGGCCGTAACCTTGTCATTTATGGTAAAGCTCGGGCCAGCGGTGAATTGATGGCGGAGAATAAAACATGCCACATAAATGTCAGCGCATATTAAAGAACACGCAGCTGCAAACACACGGGGAGAGTCAGAGAGTTCCAGCTGCGTCACGTCGGCCGGGCAGATTTAATCATGACAACACCTCTGTGAGTCAAGCTGCTGTTTGTCCGACCTCCTCTGTGAACGGCGCTCGACAGTATTAATAATAATAATAATCGCTCCACAGAGAGCGAGTGCTGCCGGAGAAGACGGAGGATTAACCTCAAACTGTGGAAAAGGTGACGGTGTGAGTCTCATCGCTGTGACTCAGAGAGGAGAAGCTGTGGGAGACTGTTTTTAAAGCACTTTGCACAGAGAGATGAGATAACTGAAGCAAAGAGGAGCAGAGGAATGTCACTTATCGAGTGCGACTTATCTAATCACTCCTTGTTGATAGAAGCTCTGATGAATGGAGCGTTGTGGGACTGACCTGTAATCTGGGATTTTCTCCGCCAGGCCAAAGTCTCCCACCACGGCCGAGCACACGCCGCTCTCCCAGCGCACCAGGCAGTTCTGCACACGGGGGTCACAGAGGTCACACATGTCACTTTATTACCGAGTGTTTCAGCGGTGATGTAAGGTTCTACTGTGAACAGCTTTTCATTTGCCGATGGTTTCCAAACATGCATCAGAAATGAGTGGAGTTCTGTGTTTTAAACAATGAAGGGATTATTTCACAATCTCTACGTCTTAGCCATATGACCACAACCTCCACTCAAATCTGATTTGCAAGTGTAAAGCAGTTTCGGGGGCGCGTGTGAAGTGAGCTGTGAGCTCATTGTTTCCCAAAGGATATGTTTTATACGTACACACGAGTTTCTGAAAATCTGCACTTTGGAAGGCGTTTGCGTTTCCTCACTCGTGTTGACGAGAGACTCAGAGGAAAAAAAGTTTGTTTTACAAAATATCCATCAGTGCGGACAGGGTGTTAATAAATTGCAGATTTGTTTGGTGATACCGTGCACGACCACATCTCAATATAAAAATGTCCTTAAGGAAAGTGGCCCCAAGTTAAAAACGTTTAATTAGTGCATGTAACACATTCATGTATGTTACTCCGCCTGATCAGAGTCCCAGTGGAGCATCAGTGTGCACAGCGATGAGTGTACGTGTGCACCGGTGCGTGCACGTTAGCCGTTACCTTGGAGGTGAGGTCCCTGTGGAAGATGCCCTTGCTGTGCAGATACTGCAGCCCGCGGGCGATGTCCAGAGCCAGGTTGAGCCGCACGCTCCACGACAGGTACACGTTGCTGCCCAACAGCTGCTCCAGGTTCCCTCCGTTGATGTACTGGATGATCGGGGTAAACACAAGACGTTTATTAAACACGCACAGTCTGCATCACATTTATTCAAGGTTTAATATGAGAGCTGCTTCAGATATTGTTTGGGGAAACTGGGACCAATATTACTATTGGTATTTATTAACATGGTTTCTACGATGTGCTCTATCTGGGACATGGAATATTAAGGTAAGAAACCTCAGCACAGAAAATGATCATGAGCTGCAGCCACAAATGTGTGATCCACTAAGTCAACACATAGTTTTATCAATGAATAATAACAAAACACTTATTTTCAGTCTCGGTGTGAAAGCTGCTGCTGACGTGCTGGATCAATACGAGATGATGGAAACACTAGTTCAGGCGTCAGAGCATCGAGTCGCCCTCTTATCTGCTGATCGTTCTTCTTTTCACTGCTCGGTTACCACGGCAACATCAGGTTGACCCCTAGATCACTAGTGTCTGAGCCCCATCTCTGACCAGCGAGGACTCAGCTGAGTGCATCAGAGCGTCAGTGAGAAGACGGTGAAGTGTCTATTTATCCTGTATTGTGCTTTTCCAGTCTCAGCGACCACTCGAAGCTCCTTACAGGACAAGTAGCATTCACCCATTCACACAGCTCTTCCTCTAACCACAATCCATTCATGCCGTCAAGGGTAATTTGGACGACCCACTCTACCCCCTGAGCCACAGGCACCCATTACTTTAGTTTACCTGACAGGAACAGTGAATATTAAAAGTTAAGAAGATAATTCTCATCCCTCATTTGTGGGCAGGCAATAAAATAATTGAAAATACAAACTAACCCTTTAAAAGCAGTGTCTACATTGTACTTGTGGCTATTTCAAAGTTGACTTTCCTCCAAGAAACTGGTTTGAAAACAATAAAAACTCAACATCATCCAATGGTTTCACGAGATTCTTTACTTGTGACGGGTTTACTTGAACTTTAATCTTCTTATTCTATCAGTAATAAAATAAAACCCTGATAAGCTTTTGTCTTGCAGAAGGTTAACAGTGTCTTACCTCAGTGAGAGCGTGGAGCTGCCCCTCGTGGACACACACTCCTATAAACCTGGAGGACGAGCAGACAAACAGTTTATTAACAAGGAGAGAAACTGTGTCCAGATGCACAGAGACGAGGACGAGACAAAGCAGAGAGACACTAAAACAAGACGATAACAGGAATGCTGGCGGCGGCGGCGGGGGGGGGGGGGGGGGGGGGTACCTGAGTATGTTGGGGTGGGACAGTCGGTTCATGAGCTGCACCTCCCTGAGCATGTTGGCTCGGTTACTGGCCATGATGTTCATCTTCAGAGCCATCACCTGACCTGACACACGGTGCTGGACCTGGATCACACGTTAAAACACAACGACACATAAACACGTTAGTTCAAACGACTCAGATGATTCACAGTTCACGGGGAAGAGATTTTCAAAACTGACAGTTCAACACCGTCTGTGTGGAAATCGGTCAGTTGGGGAGATGATGCAACTCCATTTGTTGCTTGTTCCACTTTTCACAGACACACAACAGTTGATGAGAAGCTTCATTTAAAACAGCCCAGGAGGATATTTAACAACAGGACAGGCCCGCGGCACCGGATTAATGATAATTTATTATAAATACACAACATCACATGATTAAAACCACCACACTGATAAATATTAACATCAGTAGTCGGTCAGATGAGTTTTCTTCGTTTGCTTTGGCTGCTTCTCTGGCCCCGACCTGGTATGGTCACCATGGAGATGCAAAATTTAAAGATCTTAAACTTATATATTTTTGTCTTATGCCACTCTAGCTATTAGAAGTAGAGCACCCTAATATTTTTTGGCTGATATGAAAACAGAACATTTGAGCTCAATCGCACAAGTTGAAGTGGAAGATCAGGATCAGAATCTTTTAATCCCTCAAACCAAAGTTCCACATCAGTCAGGCTCTAATTATAAGTGCTACTCTAATTAACAGACCTGTCCATCAACGTGAGCGATAGCATGTTGCTAGCCTGTTATTTTGTTTTTGAGGGGGTGACACTGATGTTTCCGTTCTGGATCAGGAATCAGACTTTTACCGCACAAATAATTTCCTATGAGCTATTAATAAAGATGAAGTGGCACTGGAGGGTTTCAGGTTGTGTCTTCATTAGTTACATGAGAGTGTAACGACAGACATGAGGGTGTGTGTGTGTTTGTGTGACTGAGGTCTGAAGTCACAACTGTGGGGGCTGAAGTCAGTGTGACACTGGCCTGCAGCTCAGTTGCTCAGAGTGGTGATGGAAAAAACACAGAGCCAATTAGAGACCAGACTAGACTGCAGCAAGTAATGCCATTAACACACACATGGACGCACAAATACACAAACACACACACGGAGGATGTGCATGGCCCTCTTCCTCTTAACAGCCAGTCAATGAGAGTCAATCTCTGCAGCACTAAATCCTTTCTCCACAGAGCCACTTGAGGACGTCGGCCTTTAGAAAAGTGCTGCGACACACATGCATGGACGCACACATGTAAATCTCTCACACACACACACATAATTGCCGTACACTAGCTGGCTCATCTTGCAAGGGTGAAGCCTGAGCAGAAATGTAAACACCCAGGAGGAGTGTGGTGGCGGTGCAGACTAATCTCTGCTTCTCTTTATGCATTTACAACACTTGGAGGATGAGGTGGACTCTTGTAGGACACACACACACAGTCACACACTCCTGCTTCCACTGACACACATTTATCCAGCAAACACGACTGGATTTACATCACTCTTGTCACACACACACACACAAACACACACAGCTTATACTGCCAGCGTGAGCCAACTGCTGATGATGCAGCAATGGTTGGAATTGACCCGAATGTTTTGTCCCGACACTTTTTGGCTTGAAAACAAACAACCCATCGCTCATTGTGTGTCTGGCTCAACATACCTGGTGTGACATTTTCTCAGGTGTGTGTATTACTAAAAACTCTGGAATGACGGCCCAAGAAGATTAGGTGTTTTTCCCCTGACATGCTTCACGTCAACCATTTTTCTAGTCTTCTCCACTGGAATGATAATGTCCACGCCTACACACAAACACCACCTAGGACAGACGTCTGCTCACAGGCCTCGGACACTCCCTAAAGCTCTCGCTCAAACGTACTCGGCCTTGTAAAGTACTGCTGTCAGCAGAGGAAAGGTCACATGCAGCGCTCTCGCTCTGCGCGGCCAACATGTGCAGCGGTGTCTGTCATTAGCCGGCGGCCCGACGTGGTCGACTGATGCACAGAGGAGGAGGGTTGGTCTGAAACTGCAGAATGAGGATTCACACAAGGGCAAGAGAGACGTGTTGTGTTTTTAAAATATCTGGGATTTAAAAGATATTTCTATCTTCTTGTCTTTTTCCAAATTTTCTAATAATAATTTAGCTGCTAAAATACAAATATCAGGCACACACACTCCCATTATCTTTTATTTATGTATATCTGTAGTCAGAACAAATGTTTACGTCAATGTGGCCAAAACTTTGAGTATATGTGAAAAATTCTTTTCAGGTATCCACAAACTTTCATCCTGTAGCGGCGATTCAGAAAAAAAAAACTCTGCAGGAGAAATGACATGCTGCTGCAGAGCTGGGGTGTGACCACACAACCAACACACAAGTATGACTTTGCCTCGAGACACTGGGTCAGCTCTGAAGGCCTCCTCTCCCCTCGTGGATGCCATGGTTACTTCACACACTTCCCACCAGCAGGAGCCATTGTTGTGGTTTCAGCAGCTCAACGTACACCTTCATAAATCCAGATTAACTTTGAGATGAACCACACTGGGGCACGCAGATAAACGGGGTGGGGACTGGCGGAGAGGAAATACATCAATATACACACACATGCTTTGAAAAAGAGTTTCTTGTAGCTATTACACAATAAAAGTTAAGACTCAAGTTATTGCAGTTTTTAATAAGAGAAAGTTCCCAAAATAAAACAGGATCTGCTCCTCAAACAGTAACATCGTCATTAAATACACAACTTCCTCAGCATTTAACCGAACTAAAGCACAACTTGCCTCAGACGCAGCATTTTGTGACAAACCAGGAAAACCTCGGCCAATTTCACACCAGAGCTTCATGCTGAAGTGAGAGGAGACTGTGTGTTAACGTCCCTGAGGCGGTGAACTCCACTCACTCTGAGAAAATGACTTCTCCTGCACAACAACTGAGGGCCTGAGCCGTCGCCTGAGGCTGCGCTCTCAGTTAAAGCGTGAAGAAGCAAAGAGTGAGCGAGTGTTATGTGAATTTATGTGTGCAGGCGACTTGGTTCAGAAACAAAACCGCAGTGCAAGGAGCTGAACACGTCCCGCCTCAAGTTCATACATGTAGAAATACACGTTTGAGTTCACTGGTTTCTCATCAACAAGCGGCTTCATTTAGTTTTTTACGACGTGGAAAAGTTTGAGAGAGAAGACGGAGATGAGGTTTTCCAGCAGCAGGTCACTGGTTCACTTTTTGTTTTCATCGCTGCAACCGGATGCATCAGCGTTGGCACTGACCTTATTAAGCTGATTGGCTGTAAACCTCAACATGACCAATCCACATTAAACACAGTTGCTTCTTCAGCGTCATTAACTTTTATCTCTGGGCCATTACTTCAATTCATTCACAGCCGCTGTCAGTTTTAAGAACAACAATCCTCGGAGCCATGTTGCTTTTTTAAATTCAGGAAACATCTTTTTTTGTGTGTATTCAATCAAGGAAATCAAGGTAGAGGCCGAGACTTCAGACAGGAGCAGAGGACGAAAACTTTTTTTTTTAAAGGCGTTTCAATGAACTGACTCTTCAAAGCCTGATGGGACAGAGCCAAAAAAAACAGCCGGGCTCTGCGCCGCCACAAAAACATCCAGCAATCTTTGTGACACTGGCGAGACGCTCATGCAAACACTGAGCCGTTTGTTTACCCTGTTACAAGGGAGTGGCTTTCCTCGAGGTCGAGCTGAAGACGACCACATCGACAACATGTGGACGGGAGGAAACGCTCATTGTGCGCTGATGTAAACAACATGAATCAATGGTGCAGATGCATTGTATGAAAACACTGATAACTATAAGAAGAGGAGGAGGAATTAGAAAATATATATGTGCAACTCTTGCCCAACACTTCCCTATTTCAGTCCTGAGTTGAAATATTTTAAAAGCGATAAACACGGTGGTTCAAGTGAAGACAGGCACATCAGCACTCCTTGTGTTTGTGTGGCTGTGCAGAACATAAACAGAGCTACATACCTGCACAGTGAATGGCAGGCGAGCAGGCCCTGACTGGAGAGAGGGAGGAGAGGAATAATGAGGGAAAGGTCCTTACGCTAAGCCACTGATGTTCAAGTCTGCACTGGCTCTCCCATTCCAACGCCACCACAACCCAACAGCAACACGGAGACACACACTGTCTCCTAATCCTGAACGCTGAAACCGATCACGAGCACAAAGGTGACAGCTGATGATGGACTGGGGTTTGATTGTGTGCGGTTTTTTTCCCCATCCTCCTTTGTTGTCGTTTTATCTTTCCAGAGAAGAAACTCTAGCAGCAGCCAGGATTTACAAAGAACTGGTCACATCTCAACACGCCCCGACGAAGACGTCTCACAATATCTGTCTCTTATGATTCACGAGGACTCGCGGCTGAACCGAGCTCTGAAACAATTAAGACATTCTTTTCTCCTGAAACATCATGTATCTAATAACTCGACTTAAAAGGCTTTAGAATGCGACAACTTTGATTAAATGAACACAATTTTAAAGTTCTTAAAGTTTGAAAGAGTTCTTCTCGGCCCATGTTTCACCAAATGTCAAGAAAACTGATTCAGTAGTTTTTGTGTGATCCTGCTAACAGACAGATGACAATGAAATCATAACCACTGTGGTGGATTTAAAAATACGCATCAGATTAATAACAATAATTAAATTAATTATTAGCTGCAGCTCTAATGACGATACATGAATTACAAACAGCTGCGAGTTTTAATGCTGCAACAGATCTGTGCACGCACAACTAGAACGTGATGACATTTGATGTTTAGAGAAATCTTTGTGGCGATATGGCGTCAATACATCATCACAATATGATTAAACTGGAAATCTAAGAGTTGAAAGCAGCCTAATGGATTTATGCCAAGCAACTGTTGTTGACAGCAGATAAAACGAGTTATACACAACACACACACACAAAAGCAGTGGCACCACAGCAGTGTTTGGCAATGCTTCTCCTTCACACAACCGCTCTGTCACAAGCAGCTGACACACACACACACACACACACACACACACACACACACACACACGTGCACACGTCCTCTGGAGAGTTCTGTTTTTAATCCTCTTTATCCAATTACTCTTTTAACTTATTATTATCATCATCGCATCTCATGAGCATAAAATCCCCCGACACACAAACAAACCAGCTGATTTGACAATTTCCATGATGACTCATGTAAATGTGGCCTTTTCCAAAATTAATTTTCCCCCTTCCCCTTTTTTCAACAATCACCAAAACAAGCAGAATCTGAGGTGAAATTATTTCTTGGACCAGCGTTGATGACAGAGCGACGAGTCGAGATCGAACAACGACTCTGTGGAGAACAACAGATCAAAACGTTTTTTGATTGACAGCAACAATTATTGTTTGTATCCTAATTGACTGTGCAGAATACTCAACAAATCCTACTATTTGTTGTACAAAAGACAATTCTCCTAAAAGCTACTACTAAAAATTTAGATTTCACTATTTTAACCAAAATCATTTTATGAAAACACAGTGAAACAATAATTAATGTAGTTTTAAGCAACAAAAACTAAATATAAATGCTGATATTAAATGTTACATGAAAGTTTAGGTTAAGTTTTTTTTAAACTGCAGTCTTCTGGCAAGTGTTAATGAAAACGGGTATAAAAGAATACATATCATATTTTAAAAGAGTTCTCCATTTTTGGGAAATATATGAATTTGGATTCTTGCAGAGATGGATGAGAAGATCCAACATACAAACAACCCTAGCTCACTGTTAGCTAGCTATAAGCTAGCTAAGTGGAAATACAGAAACTGCTTTCTTCAAAAAGTAGAACATAACAACCTGTAAAAACCACAACGTGCTATTTTATCACTTTTGTATGAATTAAATTAATGAATTAGCTTTGGCTCAGCGAACAACTATAGCTTCATCATACAGTAAACTAAATCATTCTTCTCATCCAGCTTCTGACAGGAAAGTGAATCATTTCAAAAATGGTGAACTCGTTCAAACTGTCTGGATGAAATGCCACATAGTAAATTTATTTTGGCCCAGACTGAACACGGTCATCCGGCCCACATACCGAGTGGAATGACGGCTCCTGTTTGCCAGATCTGGGCCTGAATTTGGGCCGTGTTCACAAATTACCACACGGGTCACTTTAGTTTCACGACCAGATTACAACTTGCCTTCAGCACAGCATGTCTGAAAAAAACGCCCACTTCTGTTTTGAGACATGTGCTATTTTACATTTTCTACTTTATTCAGGCTCACATCCATGTTGTCCGGGGCAACAAGGCGACCAGAAGGGCTGCACCTCTGCCTGAAGTGGCCCACATCCTATCTGGGATCATAAAGACCAATATTGACCAACAGGAGAGACTTTAAGTGCCTGTGTTGTCTCTGACTCGACAGTGGAGCTCTGCAGGCTTCTGAAAACACTGTCATGAGACTTTCATGTCTCATGTAAATGATGGAGACAAATGAGAAACAAATCTGATAAGAGGCCTGTTCTGTGTTTCCTGGTTCTTAGACAGCAGGTGCAATCTGCGTTAGCAAATATACCATCTATTATCAGGAGGGGAACAGCTGGAAAATGACGCACTAACACAGTAATCCAATTAGCAATTAAACCATCAGGTTTTTTTTTTTTTAGAGAAACCCTGCAGCACGGAGAAACAGACGATTACAACTTCCTGTGAGTAATGGTTCAATTTCTTTCTGAGTGGTTTTATTGCTTGAGCTTTCAAAAACATGCAAACAACTAAAACAGGAGTCTTACAAGGCCAAAGCTGGTTGTGCACACACGCAGCATGAACTGCCTCTACGAATATTAAAGGAAGAAAAACAACACCTGAAGAATTTGTCTTGACACGTGTGCTCCCTTCCTTTCTACAGCTTTTTTTCTGTCTTGCACTTCTATTTTGTGTGTTTTCCAGGGTTGCACAATCACGCGCTGCAGAGAGGCTCCATTGATCTGCACTGAGGACTGAAGCTCAACACGCACAAACACACACGGCAGGAGGCCAGAGCCTTTGCAGCCCAGAGCAGGACATTCATTTCAAAGCCTGAATGCAAAGTGCACGCAACATATACCTTTAAGTTCACGCTGAATCTAATCAACAAAAACATCTGAGATGTTCTACAGCAGCATGTGAAGCCATTTCCTCTGAACTGCAACAGGATACACGTGAACAATCCTTCAGTCTGCAACCTTTTTAAATGGGACTGATAACTGCGCTAACAATTTTGCATTTTTATGGCTCGATTAAAAGGGCAAGCTTATCCAAACCTAAGTGCCAGTGGTAAACATGGTCACATTTGCATGCTCATTGGAAATTCAAAGGGCAGAGCTGAGGGAGTGGCTTCTGAAGGCTGGGTGGCCTGAAGAGGCTGAAAAGAAGAGGAGAATCCACAACACGCAGTCGTATATAAAGAGGAGGGTCGACTTGGATTGTTCAGAGAGCAGGTTGTAACTTTAAATGAACCAAATGTCACGCATTCAACGTGGATCACGAAACACTGTAGCTGCTTCCAGACACTTTCCTGAAGTTTTGAAAACCGCTCATGTTAAGAGATATGACTATCATAAATTACAGCGAGAACAATTTCAAAGAAACGTTGAAAACCAATATCTAATCTGCATCTATTTCTAAACTCAATAACTCAAGCAACAGTATCACAAATGAGTCAATTCCAGTTAATCAAACGTGGAAATTCCCTGTTTAATTTTCCAATGAAGTTGTCACCTGGCAGCAATGACAGACACTCGGCTACAATCCCACAGAGCAAACAAACTCAAAGAGGAAGCAGACGAGGGCTGAGAAATAAAAAATAAAAAAACACCACCAACAGTCCTGTGAGTCCACGATGCCACTAAAGAAGCTGCTAATAATCTCTAATTAACAAGAGGGCATCGTTGCAGACACGTCTCAAGTGGGTTTGATTTTGAGGGATTAGAGTTTGAAGTGAAGACTCAACACACGACGTGACGATTATTACATCAGTAACCGATGAGACTTGACTTTGGTACCCGCAGACATTCGGTGAGACACTTAATCTGTCATTAAACCCGCCTTCACAGCCCCAGCGCAGAGTTCGGCCTCAAATTGTGCCTGAGATTAACAAAGGAGATATACCGAGATAGAAAATAAGCCACAACATAATAAATATAAGCTAAATAAGTATAAAATTAAATATATAATTGATTAATTAAACACTATCTCCAGATTTCTGAACTTGAAATACATCCCTAATGTTGCAGTGGAGCTACAGGTGAATTTCAACTAAATTAAAATCATCATCATGAGCCTACAAAACAAGATCTCTTCTCAAAGATGATTCACATGCTTCTCTTCGGTGAGTCACACCACCACACGGGACTGTTTGGGACAGCTCCTCTTCAAAGAGGCTTTCCCTGGGCTTACAGTCTCCAAACAAGCGAACAGCAGCGTGACAAGAGATGAAGGCTGCTGCTCCGAACAGAGACCTGAGTGTAGGGTTACCTGCACGTGTGCCAGAATCTACCCGTCCTGACCGTATCCACTTACACACCACAACACACTGCAGTGACCCACATGTTGTGCAAGGGGGGACACAAACACGTGTGGAGGACAGGGGACGAGGAGAGGGGGACAGTGTGGTGCAATGACGCCTGTAAAAATATCTAATATTCTCCATCGCCAACTTGTTACTGGTGTTTAGCTGAAGAAGCACTGGTTGCCATAGTTATAGAGATGGTGAGAGATTGAAGTTGAGTCAATTTAACAAGTCAACAGCTGCGAAGAAGTTGAGTTCACTTCACACTCGGTCTAATCATCACAAATAATCAAACACAGACAGGGATGATGCTGGGTCTCCATGGAAACCTGGAGGATGTGCACGTTGAATCTCAATCTGGAGCATGTCCCCCACCAACAAAACACTAAAAGTAAACGATGTGCAAGAACTTTAGTGCGAAGACGGAGACGCCTCCTCTCACCTTGAACACCTCAGAGAAGAAGCCGGCTCCGATCTTCTCGCTGGTGAAGTCGTCTATGCGGGCCAGGCTGGACACGGCGCTGCGCAGGGCCCGGTAGGAGGACGGCCTGGTCCGGTTGGTCCCGTGGACGCTGTGCATGGGCAGCTCGGCGGCTCCCTCCTGCTGCGGCTCGACCCGAGTCTCCGACTCCATCTCGGGACGGCCCGGGAGGAGATGGAGGGGGCGGGGGGAGGACGTGGGATGTGTGCTTGTAGTTTAAAATCCAGCCCGGCTACTATTTACATGTCCCATGTCCGCGGCAAGGCCACGGCGCACGTCTCTCCGGATTGGACGGGAATGAGAAGCGTTCAGTAGTAGTGGGTAGGGGGGGGGATGTCGCAGCTGTGGTCGGGCTCGGTTCTTCTGTCGGAGTCCTGCAGTTGTGCGTCTTTAGCGGAGCGTGCAGCTGCAGCGGTGCATCCTGCGGAGTCAGTGCGCAGTTTGGTTGAAGTCCGTCATGCCGCGCAACGCTGGAGCCAAATACTTCCTCTCTGAACTGCGCAGGCTGGTGGTGCTCCTCCTCCTGCTCCTGCTGCTGCTGCTGCTGCTCCTGCTTCTGTCTTGGCAGCGGTGTCCTCTCTCTCCCTCGGTCTCCTCTGCTCCTCCTGCAGTGGAGAAGGCCGGGGCTCCCCTCTGTGGTTCCACCAATTGGATGGTGGGCTCTCCGGTGCGCACGGAGCTGCCTCACTGGCGCTGCAGCCTATAGAAGCTGGAGAGGGACAGACAGGAGGGGGGGGGAGAGAGACACACGTCAATGCACTAAATGTTAAAGTGCGTGTGATGAGACTCAAACTGCTCCTCGTGTCGCACTTGTGATCCCGGTTCCAAATTATCAGGCTGCACGACGAGAACTGTGCAGCACTGGCGCCATTAAGGCTCGAATGCACGTCTGGTGGCTGCTCTCAACATTTTCTCTGCGCCAACATTAACACTAATCAGGTTAAATGTGCATCGCATGAGTTGTGGTGTTTAAATGTTTGACGCGTTATCTGCTGTGCGGTGATAAAAGCCCCGGGGGCAGCTCTCGGTGTCCCTGGCTGCACTTTGCACACTCTCACGCCGGCTCTACCTGATCCCGGAGGAGCACCCGGACAGTGTCCGCAGGTCTCCTCCGACATCGGGGGGTCTCCGGGCTCCAGGAGGCGGCTCCTGACGCGCCGCAGAAACCCTGCGCGTCGCTGGGGTTCGGCTGACTGACCGCTGGGGGTGAATTATGGATGAGCCGAGTTCGTGAGCTAAAGTCGCCGATAGTGATGCACGCGCACAGGAAACGAGCTCCGTGGTTCAAAGTGAAAATCGCTGACGCACAAGTGCACGGAGGAGCTGGGGGACGCGTGGTGGTGGAGGAGGCGCTAACTCACCTGGCCTTCTCCCCCCCAAAAAAAGACAAGCTCCACATGCGCCGGTGTCCTCTGCTGAGCGCCGGGTCCAGATCAGCCGCAGTGTCCGGTTACCGACGGCTTTATTTTACCGATGAATCATCTCCGTGCGCCGCCTTCACGCAACACGGGCTCCGGTGGTTTCGGTTTACAGCTCCTCCGCTGCCTCCTCTCGACGTGGGTTTGGCCGCGTGAAGGAAGAGGAGCGCTGACTTTTGGCTGCGCTTTATTGGAGGCGGGTCCACACGTGACCGGCGCAACAATGCACCTGTGGGGGCGCATGGTCCGGCCCAGCTCCCACCTCCATGTCTGCTACAGGGTCCACTCTGTGCCTGACGCAGGGGGGGACCACAGGATGTGTGGATGAGAAGTCTGACCTTTGTGCCATCGGTGGACACAGAGTGGAGGCCTGTGCAGAGTGGACTGTCTCTGGGCTCATGATGCTGGGGTGTGCTGCATGTCAGAGAGATTCGTTATGTTTCAGGTTTATAAAATGAAACAGAGAGAATATGAATAAGTCTCCAAATTGATTATTTAGTCCAATTATCATCCCCAAACCCAAAGAGAATCAAATTCGTTTGATCACTTATCACATGTACTTACTTCTGCTGAGGAGGTTATGTTTCTGCAACGGTCTATATATTTGTAGGATTACGCAATAAACTGCAGGACTTGGTGGAGGGATGAGACTTGCATGGCCCGAGAAGGAACTCATTCAATTCTGATGTGAAACTGGATAAAAGAGGAAGAATCATGGCAAGATTTTCACCGATCTCCTGGAAAACAGTGCATGGATGTCGGTGAAATAAATCAGGGATATTTAGGGAACTGATATCTACGAGTGTGTGCAGTATTGTCGTCAGTGAAGCTCTATCTCTAAAAGACTGTGACACTTTTCAAAATGAAGCCGCCATATTTAACAGGGTCCCAAGCCAAAAAGGTTGTGCCTTTGGCGGAGGTATGGGATCCATCGAGTGCCATTCCAGTTCAGTAAGAGATTTAAAAGACGACCATGACTCAGACGTGGATATAAACACCCCTCACAACTGATTGTGAACATTGTGTGAGGGGCACCTGAGGGTGCTTAATACCAGAGAGCCATAAAACAGTGTGTCATACAGCGTGGAGCCATCTCACACCTCACAGCCACATACTCCGCGGAGCGACATACCGTTAACACGTGGAGCCGGAGGTGTGCGAATCTCTCCGAGCTGCTCGGGACGAGTTCATGAGCAGATCTGTGATGTGCGTCGCTGCTTTCGTGAATAAAACATGCAATCAGTTTATTGTCTCCGTCCTGAAGCCTAAAGGAAAAACCACTGAAGTCACACCACTGTCGCAGATCATAATAACTTCTATTTATTATTTAGTGCCGCTGATCACTTATTCATTAGCTGACTGCTATATTTGCTTTGAGTTCAAGTTGGGCTTCAGCTAGCGTGTGTGTGAGGATTATGTGGAAGCATTCATGCATGTGTGTGTGTACCTGTGTGACAGGGGATTATGTTGACCCCCGCTGACCCCTCGGACCGGTCTCGAGCTACTTTATCACCTCGTGGGGCTGTTTACTCTTTGATAGAGATTTGGGTGTAATGTCTGTCTAAACTGCTAGCTGCTAGCTGCTAACAAGTTAAACTACAGGGGTGAATATGACTGAATCGCTCGTCTTCTCTAATTTCTTATCAGGATCAATAAATCAAACTAAAACTCATTTAGAAACCAATAATCATTAAATCAATACGTGATTTTAACAGACTTGTTTAGTTGGACTCATCCTATAGTGAAGACTGATGCTCCAAGCAGCATAAGGGCCTGAAATCAATGTGAATCCATCTTTCTTACCTCCTATATAATATATTTTAATGAGTGTGTCTCCTGTGGTTTCATTCAGATCCCCTGCTGAAAAGTTTCAACAATGCCCGGTCGGAGAATCAATAACACAATCTAACACATGAGCTGTTTCTTTCCACAGGACGGATCGGTCTCTACAGAGGAGAACAGGAAACGTGGGACCACAACAGATCCACCAGCTTTTACAAACAGTGACCGAGAGGAAATGATATCCTCACTTCCTCATTTAGACTTTTAGATTTTTAGATACTTTTACAGAAATAATTCCTGCTTTGGTTTTTCTTCTTCTTCAAAATGATTTCAATCACATTACATCTTTTGTGATTCACAAATTCAACAATACCTCAGATCACTGGTCAAGGCCTCTCAAACTGAAACTCCAGTTTAAATAAAACATCAAATTCGAGCCTTCCCTGCATCTGAAATTCCAATTTCCACCTTTCCATCCAGGTCGGGACAGTAAAATCCATATCCTGAACCTGCTGCGTCTCCCCCATCTGACCGTCCCAGTGGTGGCCCCTTGTTAGAGCTCATCTGTGGGTGCTAACGATCACACTCTCGCCTGCCCGGCCTCGCATGCAGCCCGCCGGCGGGGGGCCGGGGGTCTTTATAATTGGTTTTAGGAGCACAGCAGCTGCTTCGAACGCCCGCACGCCAGTCCCCAAAGGAGGTGCAGGAGTAAGGGGGTGGGGGTGGAGGGGCTGCCACATGGTCCACCCCCCCTCCTCAACCTCCTCCCCCCATCTTGGATGAAAGACTGCTGACAAACAGACAAATAGACTTCTAGAGAGAGTGGTGCTGATGTTGGTGGGGGAGGCCTATGAATAATCTATATTTTTTTTAAAATATTTTTCCATTTCTTATGGAGCATCAGTTGGAATCGAAGCCACATTTCAAAAATATTGTTTTTGTTACCGTCTTGTTTTGTGGGGAACAAAATACAGAAGAGAACAAATGCACCTGATGTACATTTTGCTCCACGATTCCTTCAATGTGCTTTCAAAAAATATATAAATTAGAAGAAAAAGCCAGAACTCACCTGCTGCTGTCCCACTGGTGTCTGTCCATGTCCAACGTCTGCAGAAAAGTGAAAAAGAAAGAAATAAGTTATTTTG
Organism: Paralichthys olivaceus; assembly: GCF_024713975.1. Classification (NCBI taxonomy): domain Eukaryota; kingdom Metazoa; phylum Chordata; class Actinopteri; order Pleuronectiformes; family Paralichthyidae; genus Paralichthys; species Paralichthys olivaceus. The sequence continues at coordinate 13,478,011 of NC_091114.1, read as the reverse complement.
CAAATAAGGTTTTTATGCTTCGTGAATGTTATTTTTGTTTCATTTGTTAAAATATTATTTACTTTCACATACAGTAAAAAGCTTTAAATCTCCTGATAGATCAACAGGATTAACAACAAATATTAAATCAGATTAAATTTAATGACATGATGGTTGTAGTTCTCGTAAATCATTTAAAACGGCAAGAAAAGTGAGTTTCCCCTCAATATTTTCCACATCTTTTATTGAAGATGCATTTTGTGTGGATTTATTAAACCACATTATAAAACTAAGGAGCTCAAGGACCTCTTGACTTCAGAGGAAATTCTCCGAAAATAATCAAGGTAAAAGTCAAAACCCTTTGAATTTTAATTAATGAAAATGGTCACTTTGGCTCCTAAAACTTTCCCGTTCATCCCCAGGGGGAAACCCATCAGCCTCACTGGCCCCCAGGGCGGTGGAGGTGCTGGAAAGTGGATCAGAGTGAAGTGCTGCTTCATCCAAAGGGAACAGTAAAGTAAATTAGTGTCCACTCAGAGATGACGGGAGAAAGGGCGGCTCCTTCACTGGGATCTCATTAGGAAAATTAAATGTGTGGATAATACTATGTCAGAGCATTTGGGAGCAGAGACTATAAAAAGAAGATCTAAAATGTTATCGGCCTCATAAATCTTGGGTGTTATTGCTTATTTTCTTTACCCTGCGTCTGTAGAATGTCAAAGTCAGAAACTGAGGTGTAGGTGGACGACGTGTGGCGTCGATTCCATGACAACAGAGACACCACAGAAGATGGAAATCAGTGGAAAAGAACCCAAAGTCGTCCTGTGTTGTTCACTGACCCCGTATCGTTTTACCCTGAAGGCCTCGTTCACTCACGGTTTAAAGTTCCCGTCAGAAACAACACAGCACACGTGACTTCCTCACTGCAAAGATGCTGCATAATCTCCAAATAATGGGCAGTTACATGCAATTACATTTACTTTTCACTCTGAGCTGCAGCAGCCTGACACAGGGACTCAAACACTGTGTCGACTGTGTGTTTTCTGTCTTCCCTCCATGGTCTTCCCTCTTGTCCCTACATGCCCGGACAGTTTTTTCGGAGCCTCGGGTTTCACCTTACAGGTGAGGAATGATCTGTTTTTCTCCACTCGGTTGGGATTGTGATATGTTTGCGGTATGGTTCAGGTTTTTTTTTTAGACAGGGCGTACCCCCGGAGAAGTCTTTATCCTGTAATTCTGCCAATGTCCCTTCACTTTGTCAACAGAGATATTATTTGCTCAAGATAAAGCCTCTCAGCTATGTTTCTAAGGGGTTAAGAGGTTGTAGGTTAGGGTTAGAACTGTGAACAACATCCGCGTCCCTCAGCCGACAGAATTTGAAGAAAACTAACGTCATCCTGATAAAATGTCCTGCCTCTGAGCGTCGCCTCTGAGCGTCGCCTCTTCATTTCAAATCTGGCCCTGAAATGAGAGGATCAATGAGCAGCTCAGCAGGGTGTGTGCTGCTGCTCTCTGGATATTATTGATTTTTCATGTCTATTATTCACACACTCAAAGTCTAACATGGAGTTTTTCCAACAATGACAACTGCACAACCTCCTCCCTCACTGGTGAAACCATAATCAACAATTAATCCCACATCTCGTACACTCAAAAATATAATTATTGAATTATGTATTTCAATCACATATTCAATTTCCAGGTAATTTTATTCCTTAAATTCAATGTAACGGGTCACATTTAATGAAGTGCTTTGAGTTAGTGTGAATAAATCAAGTTATTTGATTTACTCAAACTAACTAACTAAGACTGATTTGATCAAATAAATTGTGTGTTTAAAGTTTAAATGTATGTATGTTAACATTATTTAAAATCATTCTGAAGTTATTCACTGGTATGGATGGGACATGGGGGACAATTTCCCAGAGAATAATTCATGGATCTTGATTTTAAAAACAGGCCCATTTAGAAGACTGATATTTATTGCATCACATTTAATTTACCTGCCGCTTTGATCCAAAGCAATAAGTGAATTTATAAGCGTGCGATATTCGGTGCAGCTCGATCGAGAGCCTTATGTTGTGGAGTGTTGCAGTAGAATGGAACAATTAAGTGAAGTATAAATACTGCAAAATCATACTTAAATACTGCACATGTTCGCTCTCTGCTTCTCTTCAGGTCTTTTTCTAAGCCCTTTCTCAATGGGAAGGTGTAACAGTGAAGCCTCAAGGTATAATGACTGATAATAACAGCTTTTATCTTTTAAATGGTCTAACGTACATATTCTGGGAGGAAGAAAATATAAATCAATAATAATCTGGGAGCTTAGTGTGCTCAGTGTGATGCTGCTGCAGAGAGCTGACTGTACAGATTCTCCACTAACCCACTGACCTGCATTGCAGAGGCACATTTTCTTTCTCTCTGCAACGTGCTGTGTTTGTTTAAACAGGAAACACACTGTCTTCAGCCATGCTGCCCTCTAGTGTTCACACACAGTTCTGCCATAGGCACCTGTTTGGTTTATGTAATCCATAAATTTAAATGTGGCTGTTTTGGAACATATGCTTTAAGTAACAAATATAAAGGTAAGTTCATTATGCACAATGACTCAGAATAAAGTATAATTATTGATCACTTTAATGTTGCAGCTGGAGCTCATTTAGGATTTCCAGCCAGTGATCAATAATTTATATCTGTAATAAAAAAAAATCACAATTTAATCCGTTGATTACATTTTGTATGATTGATCTGAATTTTAAGGTTTATTAACAGAAACTGAGTTAAAAGTACAATCTGAAATGATGTGGAGTATAAGTATAAAGTAGCATAGGAATATGAGTTTTACTTTTCCACCAGTGAGTTAAGATTATCTGAAGAACACAGATCTGAACAGTTAATGAGTAGATGGTGTCTGGGTAAATATATAACCCTGTTTTACTTGGTTTGTTTTATATGTTTTAAAGCAAAGGAACACAGGTATTATCCAATGACACCGTGTACTATCGATACATGCGTATACATAATATATAAGCTTATTTCATCTGTATGTAGTTCTCTTGAGTTAACTTTCTTACTTGTTGTTTTGATCAATCTGGGTTTAAATTAGAATTTGATCATTTAAAGTTTTGATGTCATCTCCACATTTGCTTTTTTAAATATATTCAAACAGACTAATAATGATTAAATATTCATTTTACATTTGATCACCTGAGACTCAGAGGTCATCGCCACTGCCACCACAAATGAGTTCCGGTCATTATTTTCAAAATAAAACATGACATGCATGATTTCCTGGGTGAACCGTGTCCCCGGATCATGAGGCCCTCTGGTCGTTTTATTTTGAAGGCACATCACTTGGTATCCGGCTCGGGGCTCCCGGTCAGTCATGGTCATATGAAAAGCTCCGGCGAGGCGGCGGCTGTTCGATCCCCGACCCTCCGTGCAGGCTTCGCTCTCCGCGGTGGAACCATGGCCCTGACCCGCCTGGAGACGCTTCAGCTGTGGCTCTTCAAGGCCGTGATGGGGGCTCTCTTCCTGCTGTTCCGCCTCTTCTCGCCTCGGACCGGCGGGAGGAAGAAGCTGCCGCCGCTCCGCAGTCACTTGCTGGAAGTGTCCGCGACGCAGCTCGCCCAGAAGATCCGGAGGAGAGAGGTGTGTTCCCCCGGTGCAGCCCGGTGACAGCCGGGCCCGAGACCCGGGCCTTTACCTCTTCACTTAAAGACACGGTTCCCTCTTTTTTATTTATTTATTTATTTTTAATTTAATTATTTATCAGTTAGATTTAAAAAGTTATCCGTGTCCAAAAGTCTGAATTATGCTGTTAGTCAGGAGGTGGATGTTAGATTTATTATATATTAAATCCATGAAGCTTGTTTTGTCATTATAAACCTTATCTATAACACAGCTGCACATCTGGTTTCATGTTTATGGATGTTTTTACCAACAGTTTTGTTTTGTTTCTCAAAACCCTTGTCGTATATTGGGGTTGCGATGATGTGAAGATGATGAAGGAATCTCCGATGACACCGTCTTGATTGTATAAAATATATATTACAAAAAAGTTCAGCATCAATACAAGCAATGCAATCTGCATATGGAGAGATCCGGGGTCAATGTGAATCTCTCCTGAGGGGCAACTTCAACTCCTCGTTTATATAGGAGTGTTGTTTACGTTATTTTAAAGTAAACACATCTGGTTTCTTATCCAGCTCTTCTCGGTTATCCAGGAAGTGACAGGAAGAGAGACAACACTAGCTCAAATTTAGCGTTCCCCTTTGAACTGTGACCTAACACCCTACCATTTGTTCAGGCTTTCTCCAAATTCCTCAGGACCTGTGAACATCAAACCTACAGATACATTTCTTTTATGGGGAGGACTACACGTGGCATTTCAGACACCACACCCTGAAAGTGAATCTGTGGATCAGCTACACACCTTTATACTCCTGATATATAATATCACTATATCTGTCTATATATGCTGTTTAAAGTGGACAGTATATGAGCAGCTGCTGTGATACACTGAGTTTTACTTCATACATGTAGACAGTAAAGTGTGAGTCAGATATTTAACAGATATAAGTTTATATTTGTATGTTTGCAGAGCTGCAGTAATTAGACAACTAATCAATGAGTCTGTTTTGATCATTGATTCATTGATTAAGACATTTTCAAGCAAAAAAAACAAAATTGGATAAAATAAATATATTTGAATATAAAATATCAGGAAGCAAAAGTGAAATGTGCGAATGACATTATGATTATTGTTGTATCTTATACATTTCTTATTCATATGCTTGCACGTTATTTTTCGTACAGTTTGTACTCTTTATATTATAAGTGCAACTGTGGGTTGCTACGAATATCTGCCCACCCTTAAAATATTCAATTCACTTTCATACAAGTTCAACAAAAACAGTAAATTATGACATTAAAGAATTTGTTGTCATCACATTTTTGACATTTTAGCTTGAATACTTAATCAGTGATAAACACAGACTATTGATTATTTGTCCAATCACTGCAGCTCCGCAAAAATATCAAACATTTGACGGTTTCAGGTTCTTCAATGTCACAATTTTCTTGCTCTTGAATGAAAGTAAATTAAACCTTTTTTAGGTTTAAGTGACTTAAATTAAAAACATGTCAGGAAAACAAAATACACAGCTTCTCTTGGAAGGACGGATCAAGTTCAAGTTATATTGTGCTGGTCTAAAGCTATATGAGATTAATCAATTCAAGTCAAACTTTTCATGCAAGTCTTTTATAAGCACGAGAACGTCACAGTGTGTTTGTGTGTGTGTAATAAATCCTAACAGCTTCTTAAATAGGCCAATATGTTGTGTGTCTGCAGGTGTCGAGTGTGGAGGTGGTGCAGGCTTACATTGACAGAATCCAGGAAGTCAACCCCTTTCTGAACGCTGTTGTCAAAGACAGGCAAGAAAGAACCAGTCGTCCTCTTCATCTGACTCTTCATCATCCTCGTCTGCAAATCAATTCATGATGGAAATCAGTGACAGGCCCTTTGTGATTTACTTTAATATCTACATTTTCCTTTTTAAATGACCCCCCTCATGATATGTACTACACTGCCGTCGTCCACTGTGATGCTATGAAGCTAAAAATCAAGCTTTTTAAATCAGAAATTCAACACCAGGTTTATTTCCCTCTGTGTCCAGGTTCGCCGCCGCCCTCCAGGAGGCGGCCCAGGTTGATAAGCTTATCGAGGAGGAGACTGGAGGAGAGGAGGTGCTGGAGGACCGGCTGCCTCTGCTGGGAGTCCCACTCTCTGTCAAAGAGTCTTTTGCCCTTCAGGGTAACACTTCCAGAAATCTAATCTGTCAGCTGCTTGAAACCAGCGTACTCTGATAGCATACTATTTTTGAATGCGCACCAGTACCGAAGTCAAAATGTGATACCTATATAATTTATCCACCAGCAGCCACTGACTCACTGGAAACTTAACAGCTACTTAAGCTGCTTTCAGACTTGAACGCAAGAAAAAACACAGCAGGAGATAGTCCAGGTCGGACCTCGGGGTCAGGCCTTGTTGCCAAAAGCTCTTGAATCCTGTTGTTTTTCCAAGTGGACATCTTCACCAGTGTCTTCTACGTGTATTTTACCTTTTTGTGATCATGAGAAATTAGTATTTTTTTTGTTTTGCGTCAGTTGCAAGTTAGAAATATCATCGTTATAGAAAATGTCCCGAGCAACCGAGTTGGATATTTGGCTTTTTTTAATAAACAGCTTCAGTGCAGGTCTGAAAACAGCTTTAAACAAGGTTGTTATCACTCATATGATCTTTGAGACAATCTCTGACTTTGTGTTTATCAGTCACCGTCCCCACAAAGAATGAGAGGACAAAGCATTTTCTACAAATAAGCATGAAAATAAGTGATTTGTTCCGTACCGCAGCTGACACGCGTCCGTCTTGCAGGCATGCCCAACACTACAGGTGTGATCAGCAGGCAAAGAGTCGTGGCCACGGTCGACGCTCCACCTGTGGCCCTTCTGAAGAGAGCAGGGGCCATCCCGCTGGGCGTCACCAACACCAGCGAGCTGTGCATGTGGTGCGAGTCCCACAACCACCTGAAGGGCATCACCAACAACCCGTACGACCTGGAGAGGATACCGGGAGGAAGCTCAGGTCAGTAGCTGTTGTGTTAATGGCTGGAGGGAAAAGAGGGAATCCGACACTTGTGTAGTTCAGAGGTGAGACGCTTTAAGTTGGACTCAGTCTCTTTGTCTCCAGGAGGAGTTCTGGTTTTACCTCATAATCATGTTACACTTCACTTGTTCACTTTGTGCAGACACACAAAGACAGAGGCTCTGGTTCTGGTTCTTTAAAGGGGAACTCCATCGATCTTTTTTTCTTGCCTTTGTGTTGTCAGGTCGTCTGCTCTTCTGTCCCACTCTCTCACGAACACGATACATCAGGGAGGCTTTTAGAGAAAATATGATTATCTGATTAGGTTTAAGTGGTCAAAGCTAAAAGGTCAACGACCCGCTGACCTCATTAAAGATATTCTTTGCGTTGTGAGCTTGTCATCTCACGAACACCTTCAGGGAATCTTTTAAAATCTGGCTGAAACATTCACTCGGACTCAAAGATGAACTGATTTGTTATAGTTGTAGACAAATACATTTAAAATATTTATATCTACTTACGAATGCATCACTGTTTGTTTATATACAGCATATAGATGCCGAATAGTTGGTACGATGGTATAAACAAAACTTTAACAAGACGCTTCTCATGATGTTGGTTTCACAGACTCTTGAGTAGTACAAAAATAGAAAAGAGTGCTGCGACACAAATGTACAGAATGTAATGAATGAAATAAGGTTCAAATGGACGAACAAAGCAGGTTTACTGTCGTGTGTTAGTCACATAGACCTCAGAGAATAAACCGTGTAATGCTGGACACTTTATCCAATTAACTATAATCAAACAGGACTGAGGTTGAATCTTGTTGCCAGGTCCTCAGACTTATCTCCTTCCCCTCTGTCTCTTGTTGTCCCTGACCGGCCTCAGGGGGAGAGGGCAGCATCCTGGGAGCAGCAGGCGCAGTCATCGGTATCGGCTCAGACATCGGCGGCAGCATCCGCATGCCGTGTTTCTTCAATGGAATATTTGGCCATAAAACGACTCCTGGTAGCTACAGAAACTTAATGTTGACTCTATATTAAAAAAGCTGTTTTATCTGAATTGTTATAGGACAAGATAATCCTTTATATTCAAACATCAGACTCCACTGTGACTCAGTAAGTGTGTCTCTGCAGGTGTTGTGTCTCCTGAGAACCAGTACCCTCCTTTCTCCGGCAGACATAGGGAGTACGTCAGCACCGGGCCCATGTGCCGCTACGCTGAGGACCTGCTGCCCATGCTCAAGATCATGGTGGGACCCAACGCTCACATGTAAGAGCTCAGCGTGTGTCCCATTTTACGCAGGGACGATTTTCCCAAGTGTCTCTCTCCAACACCGAGAATGTTTGCTTTCACGTGTTTACAGGTTGTCCTTAAACGCGAAGGTTGACCTGAAGAAGCTGCGGTTCTTCACCATCCCTCATGACGGTGGTTTTGCTCTGACGTACCCCGTCAGCAAAGAGCTCCTGGACATTCAGAGAAAGGTGTGTTGAGTCCGTCTGTTAAATGGTTTGCAGAGTGTCTGACAACCTAACAGGAACGTTTTTACAATCGAAATCCTCATGTGATGTTCTCCAGGTAGCGGAGCGTCTGGAGGCCGATCTCGGAGTAAAAGTGGAGGAAGTGCATTTCCCTGAGCTCCGCTACAGCTTCAAAATCTGGGACACCTACATGTCTCTCCCTGATAAGGAGGGAAAGGTTAGTACGTCTGACAACTGGATCCAGATCAATGTGTCCGGACAACAGATCATCTGTTGTTTCATCCACTTCTCCGGTGGTGGAATGAAGATAAACAGGAAAGACGGGAGAGAAACGGGTTTTTATTACTTTGCTGCTGCTGAAACTCAGGGTGTATTAACATGTTTCACAGTACAAGAGAGCAGATCAAGCCTTAGTCACAGGGCTTATTGTGTTCTGCTGCTTAGAAATGGTTCACTAATCTGTTTTCTCACTCACACTCACACACACACACACACACACACACACACACACACACACACACACACACACGTTGTATTACCTCCACCAAATGGGTCGTGATTGTGCTGCTGTCCATTTGTTGGTTCATTAGTTCGTCAGCAGGACGACACTAAATCTACTGATTACCACAAAACTGGACTTGGGTCAAGAGAGAACCCTTGAAATTCTAGTGTGGATCTGGACAAAGCAGAAGATCTAGGATTTTTTTAAATCCCTTTTTGTTTTAAAAGATGCGTTTTATGAACATTTTCACTGATTTCTCAGAGAATAATCTTCGGATCTTGAAGAAAATATTCAGGCATATTTAGCAACCTGATATCTATGAGCGTTAGTGCAGCTTGATGAATTCAAGGGGACTTTTGGTTTCTGACGGAGGATTGTGCTCGACACTGAATTACAATACAAAGACTTGCTCTTTGTCCCCATAGGAAGTCAAACGTGACTGAACAGATGAGTTCTGTGAGGACAGCAGATCTGATGAGTTAATATTACCACAGTGTCTTTACTTATTGACAGTGTCTTGGTTTATCTTCCTGCAATTATACATTCCGCTTCAAACAAGAGGACATTTACTCAAGAACTGTACATTAGTGTCATTTTGAGGTACTTGTAGTTCACTTAAGAATTTCATGTTACTTTATACTCCAGTACATTTATTTCACAGCTGCAGTCACACTTTACTTTTAAGGTTAAGATTAAACATTAAGATAAATGTGATAAATATGACGTGACCCCTGACAGAAAACTGTCTGGTCTCATATTTCTCACGTTGTCTCATTACATAACTTGAAGTTCCTTTTTAAGGTTTGAGATTGAATGAAACTTTTAAGAAATATCACTTGACATTTCACAAAGAATGAATACAAACTGATGTAGAAGACGTTAACCTTGTAAATCCTCTCACATTCAAGCACATTTATTTAGTGAGCCACGTCATGGAGTCGAGGTTGGTAACCACTCGACTGCTGAATGTAAAGTAAGAATCCCAGACTTACTTTACAAGGTCTGGGAGGAGCGTTACTGCAGCTGGATTAAAGAGAGCTTATGACACAATAACCTCTTTGTTGAGGCTCCTTTTTCCTTTTATTTTAAACTCAAGTGGATTTTAAATTGAGTGGTTTAAGCATCAAAGCTTCAAGATGGTTTCATAAAGACAGCACGTTTCTTTCTAATATTTAATGTGCTGAGTATTGTTTCTGCTCTAAAGCATTTCAATGTCTCTGAAACTGCTCGTTTTTAAATGAAAGTCTCAGAGTTGAGACATCACCGTCCCGGTGCAGCGAGGGTGCGAACACAGGTAAATGTTTCCAGCACGATAATGATTACTCTGCAGAAAGAACACGACTGTGTGCCACTTAAAGATGATTTACACACTGAGTGGGTCTATCATCGTGAACTTTGAAACAAAAATCAGTTTGTGTTTAAAAACGTTACCTCGCTTCAGCCTCCTGTGCCGTTCGCTCATCTGATGGGGGAACCAGGACGACCGGTGTGGCCTCTGTGGGAGCTGCTGAAATGGATGATGGGAAAGTCAGAGCACACCATGGCTGCGATTGGTAAGAGAGAAAACGTTTATATGTGACGGACTGTAAATCAAGATGCATCCCAAGTCAGTCTGAGCTGTCAATCATGATGTTTCGGCTCATTATCATAGCATTAAATTATTAATCAAAACCAAACACATAAATGAGCAGCTGAACAAACATGAGTCAGAATTACTTCAAACAACAGAAACCATCTATGAGAAATTTGTTTTACATGCACAGACTTTTTAGTTTGGTCCCTGTCCCATCAACTAACGTGGAGGAGGTTGGGTTTATGTGTGTGTGTCGTTGTCAACAGGTCTGGCCCTGCTGGAGATGACCCACGTGTCCAAATCCCCGCCCTTCATCATCCAGCAGAAGGAGAATCTGCAGAGGAAGGTGGACGAGCTGTTGGGCACCGACGGAGTTTTTCTTTACCCCTCACACCCGAGAGTGGCGCCCAAACACCACCACCCGCTCTTCAGACCCTTCGACTTCGCCTACACCGGTCAGTGAGCGGTCCTGGCTTCAAGCTTTTTCCAGTTCATGTCTTTTATATTATTTCAGTTCATGGAATAACCCAGAGCTCTCTCTCAACAGTGTGTGAAACTGTTTTTCCACTTACCTTATCTTTGTTCACACACCTTTAACCATTTAATCTCTTCGTCTCTGTCCGCAGGTATAATCAACATCCTGGGGTTGCCGGTCACCCAGTGTCCTCTGGGCCTGGGCGAGGAGGGTCTGCCCCTGGGCGTGCAGGTTGTGGGGGGGAAGCTGCAGGACCATCTCACCCTGGCCGTGGCTCTGCACCTGGAGAAGGCGTTCGGAGGCTGGAGGGACCCTGGAGCCAAGTAAACCTCAGCCATGACCAAATGTCCACACCGGAGCCTGTAGTACACAATCAAACCAAGAGGTACAATCAGTGCACTGAATGTTCTAGTTTAAAACATTAGTTTGTACTAATGAAGGATCTGCTGCTACGTGAGGTGATTCTACCGTCAGCCCTGTTCAGGGACCGTAATAAATACAAGCTTTAAAAAAACGTTGATTTTTTAAATGAAGCATTCACATTATCAGAGACAAGGGTTTTGTGCAGCTCATGTTTCACTCCTCGTGAGTGAAATTAAATAGCAGATTTGTTTTTCAACAACTTTAAACTTTGTCTTTACCTCATTTTTATAACCAGCAGCTGTATAGTTACATACACACGTTACTGTTCCAACTCTCTAAAGGTCACTCCATGATTTCAGTTTAAAATGGGCCACACACACACACACACAGGTTGGTTCTGCTCTGAATAATTAGACCTACCAGAGGCATGCTGGGAGTTTGTCACCTGACTCCTCGGAGAGGTGAACTCTGTCCTCTGCCAGCAGGTGCATCTGATCTAGTGAGGAAACGACCCCCAGTAAAGAAAGGTGTGAATTATAAATGTTTGTGACTTTTAAACTCATATCTAATGTATCATACTGTAATTTATATCTATATATATATATATATATATATAAAGATAAAAGAAACTCACCTGACCTCAGTAACTGGCAAATGTTTTACACGCTGACCAAACTGTGCTAAACCTTTGTTGTGTGATAATATGAATGTTGCATACTGGCATTTAATTGTGGCGCCTGTTTTTATGCTGCAATTCTTTTGTTTCTGCAAATACAATAAAACGTCTGTCTGAATCTTTTTCTCTCTCGTTTATACAACTTCACATCTTCTTCATGACCAAACACAGATTTTTGCAGCAGGTGCATGAGTCCGGGTGAAAAGGCCGTGGAATCCCAGAGGCACCAAACCAGGAAGAAACATAGTTAATGTGAAGAGATGGAAATAGTTGTAATACAAATACTGCAGAAAAGAAATACTAGCACAAACGTCTGAGCTATAGAAAGAAAAGAAATCTATAAATGAATCATGAACTGTATAAAAAGATGGACCAAATCATCTTGACTGCCCCCTGGTGGCCGGATGCAGCATCGCTCAGATCACACACTCACATATTTGATGCAGTAAAATACGTCAAAGCACGAGAGGCCAGTACTTGTCTCAGGGATATTTCAGCTTCTCCTTTGCACAACAGGAGGTCAAGAAGACGGGTCGTCCATCTTTGTACGCAGTCTATCGTATCAACCAGTTTTAAGTTAGTACAGTAGATCAGCGCTTATTCGCTTCCCACGTAGGTTTAATGTTGCTAAAAAACTGTGGCACTGTCTTCCTGTTAACGCACAAGTAAGACAGACTTGTAGAAGACACAATAATCAGTGAGCGGTCGTGTTAAATGTTGTTGGGAGGAAAACAGGAGATGATTAAAAACAAAACACAAACATGGGTAATTGTTGACAGCTCAAAAACAAAAAGCTCAAATCGAGAAAGAAAGATGAGAAATGTCCTCTTGTTTTTTTTTTATTTTCTTCCCTTCTTTTAATAAAAGGATGAAAAATTATTCAACATCTACCAGAAGGCTGCAAACAGAACTTGACAGCACTGAGAATTATTTACTTCTCATCTTGTTTTTTTTTTTTTGGCCACCTCTAGGGTGACGGTCGTTATCGTTCTGTGTTTTTGTTTCCTGTCACAAACCCCAAGGTAGAATGAGCTGAATGTGACATTCATACAAAAAAAAAAATACACATCGTCTTTCTCGACACGTGACATGCCTGTACTCCAGAGTACAACAATGTTGAAAGGTGCCTGCCGTGAGAAGGATTCCTCTGCTCAGACTCGTGGAACACTCTCACCCCTCCTGACCACAGCATCCCTCAGGAATCAGAGGCCACTTAAAAAAACAGAAACGATAAAAGGGAAACAACCAAAACAAAAAGGTACAGAAATATTCTTCGGAGTCCTGCATTTTGGCAGCGCAGGAAAAGGGAGGACCTTTCTCTCCTTGTCCACCTCTCGCCCTCCCAGTCCTCGATTTGGCCCAGACGTGTTTGCAAATACTTGTGTAAACATGTTTTTTTCTTTTTGAAGTGGATAAGAATTTTTGGGTGTGTGATTTTTTTGAGTGAACGAGGCGCCTCAGGAGGTATTGGTGATGGGTTTGTATTTCTTGAGGCGGGTCCACTGTCCTGTGGAGTAGTTCATTTCGAAGACCGTGTCCACCAGCATGGTGGTGCTGCCGGTGCCGTCGGCTTTGGGCAGAACCTCTGTGTGTTCGCTCAGCTTGATCTGGATGATGTCCCCCTGCTCCGGGCACGGGTTCTCTGCAAGACAGGAGGAGGCCGATCGGTTATTATTGCTTTATCACTGTGTCGTGATTTGGTTTTGCTTTAAATTCAACAAATAAGCTCCACAAGGTGACGTCTGCAGTCACAACAAGCAGCAACTTCTTGTGACCTTTCGGACTGATTTACAAATAAACAGACACAGGTGGAATATCAGTCACAAGATAAATGTGTGCAACAATGTCCCTCAAACTGAGAGCAGGCTTGCGAAAGCAGAAATTTAAAACTAGTTAGCATAAAAAAAGCTTTTGGTTCCCTGAGCACGAGGGCTCGTGTACCTCTGGATCCAGCCATGAAGCCCAGGATGAGGGCCTTCTCTGGTCTGGTGACCTTGTTGGCCGTCTTGAACATCTCCTGGGCCGCGTACATCTGGTCTCTCTGATGACGAGAAACGGGAGATTTTAACTGACTGAGAAGAAAACTATAAACTAAAAATAACCAGAAATAAATAGAAAACTGAACAAAGTATATAGAAGTTCAGAATACTACAGTAAATACACATTTTATAAGTAAAACTGTAAATACAACTTCACATATTTCCATATTGGTAAATGTAAACTAATTGACAGATTCAGTGTTGGGAGGGAAATGTTTGAACTCCACAGGTTCATTCTACACTTTACCGTGAGCGAGAGATTCTTTTTGGGCTGGGGCTGCGGTGGCGTAGGGGTCGGCGCTGGGGTGGGCGTCTGAGGTGTGCTGGGAGGCTGGGTGGGGGTCTCTGGTTGGCTGGCTGTGGCAGCAGCTGGGGGTCCGTTGTTGGCGGGGGTGGACGCCGGTGTGCTGGGGGATGTGGGCGTGGCGGGATTAGCTGTGGTGCTGGCGTTGTACATCGGCGTCCTCTGTTTGTACTGGCCAGGTAAGGTGGGGGTGGCGCCGGCGCCCGCTGTTGCCGACTCCTCTGGTTGGCGAGCCGACTGCAGCGTGTCTCGACCCGACCCGCCAGCATTCGCTTTGGAAGAGGTTGATGAAGAGAGCGTGAGATAATGGGGACATTGTCCTCTGTGTGAAATCAAAGAATAAAAAGCAGTGTGGTGGTGTCTGACCTGGCTGTGCCTCGGAGCTGGGAATGTAAGAGGAAGAGGGAACCATGCTGGGGGTGGCTGGTAGGTAACTGGTTGACGGCAGAGGATTCTCGTTCAGCGCCCCAAGTTTCTGTAAAACAAAACAATTAGCAGGTTTGAAGAAGAGGTGAAAGATAAGAGGGGGAACCGTCAGACAAAGTGGTGAAGTACCTGTGCAGAGCCGAGGCCGGCAGCATAGTCTGGTGTGGTGTTCTCCACCACAGCTTCTTCTTTGGCTGCTTTCTCTCCGGCCTCCGTTTCTACAACAGAGAAAACATCAACCAGTTCAACGACACGTTTACTGGAGTGAGACGTTCAAGGAGTAGCTCTAAAACTTGGACAGACGGAGGGCGGGAAAACAAGTTACCCAAAGTCTTTCTTCTCCTCTTAGCTTCTCTTCCAGCTCCGACCCCGTCCAGCTCTGAAATATCTAACAGCTGGAGGAGGAAAAAAAGAACAAACATTTCAAAACACTGTAAAATTGATTCGTTCACACAGTATTTATCATGAGCAACACTAAGCAGGACTTGAGATTACCTTGACCCCCCTCTCCTTACGCAGGGGTGTCCGTGCAGGGGCTACGGGTGTGCGGTTACTGGGAGGGCTGAACATACTGGGGGCAGTGGGGCTGCGGAACGGGGCCTTGGGGATCCCCTTGAGAGGCGCTGTGAACAAATATTGAGACAAGTATCAGCAACAGGGACATCATCAGTGTCAAACTGATAATTATCTCAGGTGCCTAAATACTGACTTGTAGTGTCAATCTTTTTGACCAGTCCTCTCCCTTTGGCGTGAAAAGGCACTCCGGCTGTCTTCTTCAGCTGTTGGGCTGTCTCTGTGGCTGGAACAGAAAGAAATACAGAATATGTCACTTCAACATTACAAGTGTGAGGGAATCCCAAATACCTCTGTGCTATAAATTATCAACAAATGTGTTTTACAATCGTGGCTATAGCCTAACAGCAAATCTAAATATGCCAACACCAAACCACGAAAGGTAAAAATGAGGAACTTACATTTCTGTAGCAGCTCTGCTCTGAGGGTCGCACTCTTCGGCTTCCTTTTCAGCTGGAAATGTTTGACAGGGGGGGTGAGGGGTCCGACCAGAGTGGTTAACGCACTCTTGTTCAGGTACTGGCACTCCAGAGGAAGCATGGCGGACGCCTCGCACTCACTCACTGAGGAAGAGAGGATCGAACGAGATGAAGGCGCGTGACGACAATCATAACTCATAAAAAGGGTTCAGAAAACTGCTGGGAGCAAACTCACATGATGAGATATTGCAGTTTGTATTTCACCTATTTATCCAAACAGTGCAAAAGCAAATTAAGGGCCAGTTCTTAGTCCACAGGCTCAGCAATAAGATTAGATATTATCATCAAGTAAACTGTGAAAACCCCCCCACCTTTCTCCCTGAGCTCGCCGAGAATATCCTGCACATTTGGATTCTGCTCCTCCAGGTCCAGGTTGAGAGAGCCGGTTTCTGGGAAGGACTTGAGGATGTCTGCGACCATCAGAACCCAGGGCTCCGAGTCCACCGTGGCCAGCTGGATTATCTCCGACAGGGCCTCCTTCATCTGGCGAGAGAGGGCGGTGGCGTTCAACAACTTTAAGTTACGAAAAAATAAACTCACACAGCCGGAGAAGTTAATGAACGTTGAATAACTTACTTGTTTTCAGTAACAGATCGCGTTAATGGTTTTTATTGAGCAAAGTTTGACTGTTAAACAACAGTACGGTCAATTACTACATAAAATGTTCTTTAATCGTTAACTCATTTAAAAGAAATGTATATACATCATAGTTTTATCAGTGTTAATATATTTTCATATTTACAGAGTAACACTAATTGAGAAAACAGTACATGCTTTTTAATTGACAAAACCAAATCTGATAAAGATTAAGAATTTGTTTTGTTTTATGAAAATGCTCAAAATGATTTCATGATCTTCGCTTTCAAGATTTAAACCGTGTATTTTATTTACTTGTTATATTTCTCGTGCATTTTACATTTTAATCTTTAACCATGTTTTCTGCAAAGCGCAGAGTTTGTGTTATTGTGCAGTTGGTTTATTCTTTGTGATATAGTCAGTGAATATTTTTGCACGTGTAGTTTATTATAATTTCTCCACAAATGCATCATCTACCTGTGCGTTCGTTGTTGTTGTTGACGATCCGTGACAACCTGTGGGAGATTCTCCTGTAGTGAGACGTGTTTAAATTCCTCCGCGTGAATAAAACTACAACACGTCCCGTGCAGAGGACTGTGGACCCGCGGGTGGACGCGCAGGACACCGGGGAACGTGTTAAAAAAAATCTGCGGGCAGCTAACGGAGGATCTGCGGGGCTGAGGCAGGCGCCGCCCTCCAGCTCCCGCCCGGTTGCTGAGCTCTCCAGCGCCCATCCCACCATCATGTCGGGACCAGACCTAGCGGGCTAATGTCTCCCGTCGTCGCCGCTAAGCCACCGGGGGGGAAAACGCTCTCTAACGCCGCAGATAAGTTAGCTGGGAACCGACCAAGCGTGGACGTGGCTTGTTCAAAACTTCGTTATCGTCGAGTTGAAGTTTAGAAAGTTTGCAGCGAGAAGTTTGCAGCGTTGACTAACAATTAAAACATACGGCAGCGGCGAAGGAAGCTAAGCTAATGCTAACCCTGCACAGTTAAACGCTTGGTTACGTGTTTTAATATCGGGTTAAAACGCCTCCAGGGGGAGCGGGGTTTTAAATTAGCGGCACTGACCCGCGCCGGAGCTCTGCGTGCCCGCCTGTCTGTCTGTCTGTGTGCGGGTTGAGCGCTAAACGCTCCCCCGCCAGGCTAACGCCGAGCTAACGCGCTAGCGGCTCACCTCGTCCACGGTCCGCCGGGGGAGGTGCAGCATCCCCAGCAGCAGCTTCAGCTTCACCGGCGGCGACAGGCTGGAGAAGCACAGCCGAATGTTGTCGATGACCGACACGGTGAGCAGCGAGGCGATGCTCGGCGGCGTCCACAGCTCGTCCGTGGAGCCCAACTTGTTGTGAAGCCACAGGCCGGTGTCGCTGTCCTTCATCGACGCCATCTTGGAAAAAGAAGTGTTTTGAGTGCGGGCATTTTAACGGGCTACCTAAGAAAACAGCAGTCAGGACCCCGCCCACACCGAGCAGGGGGGGGGCACCAGAGGAGCGCGTGAGACATCTGGAATAAAAACATCTGTACCACATTCAAACTCTTTGGCCGTGTCTCTGACTGGTTTATTAATAAAGTTTTAAAAGAGTGAATCTGTGTTGAACTTTGATTTGTTCTGACTCTTTAAAATCCAATTAGTATCTGGATCAGAAACCGGTTTCACTTCTGTTGATGGGTTTGTTCACACACAACACAACTGGAGCAGTAAGTGGCCGGTGTGTTTTTATTTTTCTGATCACGACAAGACCACGTCTTTTTTTTTGTCAGGATGAAACAACAATAATACTTGAAGCTCTTGAAAAATATCTGTTGATGTGTATATTAAGATAACCCCCCAAAAATATACTGTCATATCCAAGAAAAGTAGTAAAACTGTTTAAAAGCATTCAAAAGAATTCCAGCCTCTCATATAGAAGGATGTTCCAACTGAGAACATTTGTTTCAACACTTTAGCTCCGACATGAGACACTTGAAGACCATCTGAAGACTTGACCTCTGGATCTTGGATTCTGTGCAGCAGTCGTTTTGGTTTTTTTCTAATGACTCTCACACCAAACACTGCATCAAATAATCGAAAAGTAATTTAGAGGATTAAACTGAAAAACAACAGTTCATTGCAGCCATAAAAAGTAAAGCAATTGATTACTACTGCAGAAGCACACAAAGCACCGTTTGTAAGTTGAATTAACTTTTATAATTTATTAATAACTTAAACATAAACATTTTAAAAAGTGTCCAGTGGCAGGATTAGCTGTCCCTTCTTGTGATATAGTAAACATATGGAGACATCACCTTATACCATCTGATTGTGGTGGCTGGTTGACATGGGGCTCATTTCTATTATTATGTATACTTTTAGATTTTTACCAGTTTTACTTCTCTATTGTACTAACGAATATAATTTACGGAGCTTAAATTTATTACAGGCTTTTTTCATTTGACTTAATTAATTTCAGCCAGATTCAATTAACTGATTTATAAAAACAAAATAAATAGAATCTGTGTTGAAAGCGTATTTATCCAGGCTTTAACTTTGAATGTTCACCGGAAGTCTTGATTCTGGTCCCTCGAGCATCATTACCAGATGAACCCTGCGCACGCGCACTACGCTAACCTACATAAAACATCCCGCATCCTGCAGCTCGTGAACACCATCGACTGATTGGAGGTAGGTCGTTAGATCCACGTCACGCTTTCTGTCTAATCTGTGTTTTTATAAATACCACGCGAAGATCCACCGATGAAAACTGTGTCTGTCTGAACAAAGCCCGGGCTCTGTGAGGGGTTCCATCCACTGACGGTGGTGTAGGACATTTTTTTTTTTTTTGTATTACCGCTGTTGTGTTTGTGCAGAGCAAACAGCTGCTGATGTCTGTGCCCGTGTTAAAGGTGATCGACCATCGGAGCAGCAGCATCATGTCATCCAGATGTTACCTGCAGACAGCGGTGCTCCTCCTGATGCTGCAGCTCGTCTGTGTCCCTGCAGCTGCCGAGGAGCCCGGGACCGTCATCCCTGCAGAAAGTAGGTGCATCAGCAGCTCCGAGGTTCCTGTGGAGGGGTTGGAAATGCTTGTCAGGTTTCATTTGTTTCGCCTCAGTGAGGTTTTTCTGATGGCGGCAGCTCCCTGCTGGAGTCTCTTAATGAGAAGGTCGTGTTAATTGGTGGAGACAGTTCACCGTGACATCAACATGAAACTGGGCCTTAAACACACTCATTTTAAAAATGTCATTTTAACTGGACCTTATCATAAACATTTCCTGTACTTACTTTTATACATGACATCCATATGTGAATTTAAACCTCCCCTAATTGTTTTAATTACACATTGTTCTGCAGACTACTTCTGTACATATAAAATATACATTTATCACAAGTGATCTCATGTTAAAAAAAACTAAAATCAATGATCAAAATACTTTGAATGAATTTTCTGGCCTTTGACTAATTTACACAACAAATAGTGTAACATATGTAATACTGTATATAAATATCTCTCAACCCACAGTGATGAGTTTCAGTAGTTTTGTTCCACAGATATATTTACTTTACTATAATATATGATCAAACTCTGACGGTTGAAAAGCTGCAACACACAAATATTCAGGATTTCTTCTTTAATAATATGAGTTATCAAAATATTTCACTTTAGTTTCCCATCCATCAACTACTCAATCCATCAATGCGATCGATACAGAATATGGAGGAACAACACAATCTTATTCTTAAAAATGAAAAAGAATTCATATAATATAACTTTATATCAAAATGATTTCTCTATCTATACGCTGTGATTCATACTTGTGGCAACAGAGGGCGCTGTGCAACCAAATATTCACAGACTCAGGACTCAGATTGTAAAATAAATAATTCAGAGGATATTTTCATCGTATCAGGAAAATACAAATGATTATTTATAATTTCTGAAATGTTTGCTTTCACTTCCAGGCCGCCCGTGTGTGGACTGTCACGCATTTGAGTTCATGCAGAGGGCGCTGCAGGATCTTAAGAAGACGGCTTTCAACCTTGATGCCAGGGTAGGTCCTGCTCCTCTGGATGATTTGTGGAACGCTTTCATTTTCTCAATGAGTTACTCCATTTGTTCAGAGTATTAAACAGCTCAAGATGAGTTTCTATATCCACAAAAAACCTTTATAACACACAAGAGGAAAGAAGGAATGCAAAAAAAATCATTACATGTCTCGTTTAAAACGTGATACGTGTTAAATTGTCCCTTTGCAGACAGAGATGCTGGTGCTGAGAGCGGAGAGGAGGGCTCTGTGCGACTGTATGCCCACCAGCTCGCTGCGCTGAGATCTGCACTCCACCACCACCAGTGCACCCGAGGACACGTCCCCCCCCCCCCCCCCCCCTCCATGCTGAACACAACTCTGTTCCGCCCTCATGTACATTCTCATCTTAACTTATTCTCACAATAGGCACTTTATTTTCTTTGTCGTCACTGTTGAGTGAAGCTTTTATTTCAAATCATCTTCAAGTCATGTTTTAGTTGTTGCCTTATTCTGGACGACTTTTTTAAACCTGCTCACGTTAGTGAAACACACGTTTACTTCAGTTCTCACCGTCATTGGGTTTGGTTCAGCTCTCACCTGTCTCCTACCAAACAAACTATTTTTTGTACTTTTTAGTATTTGACTGAATAATGTAGATATAGTAGAATGCATTGGTAAAATGTACTCGTCGAATGTGTTGTATGAGATTAATGTTTACGATGATTATACACATCAAACTGTAGCATCTCATGGAATTTATTTACCTGCTTTTAATTAGTTCATTAAATGACCTGTCAGCAAAATGACAACAATTCCACAGATTAAAAAGATTTGATTTGCAGCCTGGCTTGTTTTGCAAAAAAAAAAAAAAAAGGTTTGGTAACTGAATTAAAAACTGTCTTTTTTAGATTTTGTTTTGTAAAGAAACATCAGTAGAAAAAAATATACAATTTTGCAAACAATATTCAGATTTTTTAAGGCAGAGGGAGCGTCCTTGTAGTTCTTGATTTGAGCACAGCACTGTAGCATGAATTTACAGCACTTTCTGTTCAACTACTGTTACTATATAGATTGTATGTATAAGTTAACGTGTACACGAGTACATGTAACGCAGGTGTCTCCAGACTTTGTCCTCTCGGTCTGATAACGAGTAGTAGGGATGTAAAGTGTCAGGTGAACTGTGACATCAGCAGAAGGAACAATAGAGGGAAAGTAGCTGCAGCAGCAGGAGATAGAAATAGTTATTGTCTTGTTGTTGCTTGTTCATGAACATTGTTCTGTTGACGTGATGTCACAGGAAGATCCATCTATTGTCTTAATGTTGTAACTTAATAAAAACAATGAATGACCTCGACTGTTTTCTCTGACTGAAACTTCAATGTTTTTTTGTGTGTTTTTTTACTGATGTATTGTTGATTTATGTTTTTGATTTACCTCTGGATTGTTTGGTCCATTCAAAGTCAGCATACAGTTGAAAATAACATAAAATACCCAAACATAAAAACTTTAGAAGACTAAAAAAGGGGAATAGTAAGTGACAGCAGATTCGGTTTTAAGTGGAGATGGCAGAGATCCACTTCTGTGATTATTTAGTGGAATATGAGCAACACCTTGCACCACAGCAACACTTCTCCTCTGTGTTGATTCATCCAAGGAGCTGTTCTGCAGAGCAACAACCCCGACAGAGCAGAGTGTGTGTGTGTGTGTGTGTGTTTGTGTGTGTGTGTGTGTGTGTGGGAGGGGATGAGGTCAGCTAAATCGGCAGGACCTTACAACACCTCTGCTGTGGTATACACACACACACACACACACACACACACACACCTCTTTATTTATTTACAACAGGGATTACAGCATGGAAAAAAGAAAAACCTTCCAGGCCCTTATCTACACCAGCAGGAGGAGCCCCAAGTAAAGCGGCTCGCCAGCTGTGTCGCAGTGATGCAGCACTCTGCACAATCTCCACTTTCCCCCATGGCCGTAAATGCAGATGGGGTGAAATATGGAAAATACGTACAGAGGAGAACCGAGCATCAACATTGGCCACTGAGGCGTCTGCAGTGACCTGGCAGGAGCTTGAGCCCAGAGGCTCCTCCATGTGCTGCCAGCACCATCAAGGCAAATCCCCTCATACTGCACCACGGCACACAAGCCAAGGCAACCCCACTTCTCTGGCAGCTTGAAGCCAGCAGGCTCCTACTGGAGGCTGAAGTCTGAATAGGCAGAGTCGAGGCTGCATCACTTTGAAAAATCCTTGTTGTCTCCACTTCCTCTCTCACTCTGTCTCTCTCCCACTCATCGACTTGCTCTCTCTGCAGAGGCCTTTCAACTGTGCTTTCATCTGCTCCTGGAGAAGCTGAGTGAAAGCTGTTTGAAATTCAAGCGAGCAGAAAATGCTCAATATCATCCTCCCTTTTTATCCCTCCATCGTACTTGCTGTGACCTTGACACAAAAGTTTATTCACCTCACATGAGCATGAGGCACATTTAGCATATCAAGTAATTCAGACTGTGCTTCATGAAACTGAGAGGAATAAAACAGCTGTGAGCCTGAACGTCTTTGTCGTCATCACCACTTGTTTGAAATTCGTCTGAGCTGTAAAAGCTCAGGTCAGTTGAAGCTTGTTTGTTTAAACAGTAAATACAAAGTTTATGTATTTACAGTTGCAGACGAGTCAAGATTCATTTATCCAAACGTATACTTGAGCTGTTTATCTACGACTTATTTGAACTATTAATTTGATGATATTACATAAACAATAGAAGTAACAATATAAAACTTCAACCTTGAGATCACCACCAGGTTGATGAGAAAATCAACACGACCTCTGTCCAGCCTACGAACACACTTTTATTATGTTTATTCATGCAGAAGAAAAATCATAAAAGATTTCTGGAGAATGATTTAGTAAATTCTTACTGGTGGATATTTTCTTCTTATTGTTGTTTATGGTCCATGAAATTGACTTAATGCCTCTTTAGGCCAATATATTACTGCAGCTGTGAAGCCATGTGATGAAACGTGTGTCGTGGTTTCAGGGACTTGTGACCTCCTGGCTCCAAACCGACGACATTAAAACAAAGACATCTGAGACCCACCCGTGTCTGCTATTGTTTTAGATATTTATATAACTATATATATTAGTTAGTTAGTGGATGATCTGGACGTGGAAGATTTAAACTCAGAGCATCAAAAGTTTCAACTTCATGTGTTCAATTTAAAATGGGTTTTTTTTTAAATCTAGAGAAAACTTGGTGCATCTTGGAGTCTCTCTCCTTCGGCTCCATGCTGGTGACTGGGACGCCAGAAAGAGTAACAGCAGGAGGCTGGAGAATTTGCCATCTTGGCAGGGCACCATGAATTAGTGATATGCATGATAACCCATTAAATATACATAATATATATTTTTTTGTAAGGCCTCCATAAATAACTCATAACATGACAATCTTAGAAAAAACCTGACCAGCGCTGCAAGAAAACGCTCCCGAGGGACAGAGGTGACAGAAGCAGAATATAAAAGAACATTTAAATGTTTTAAATCAATGTTACAACATCCACATGAAATATCTTTAAAATATTACTGAAGGAACACCACTGCCACTGTGTAGCTCAGAAACCAATTCACAAATGCAAACTGCATCTCAATCAGAGCAACGACACGAGTGACGTAGTGAAAACTAAATTTAGCGGCAGCCATCTTGGTCGACAAAAAGCTTCAAACCTGCATCGTTCTCATTGAGCGCTGCATCTTTCAGACACAACACACCACTTCAAACATTATAACAGACTTACCCACATCACATCTTCTCATCTAGTTCCCTCTGACTGGTGCTGCAGTGATCGCAGCCACAAAACCGAAGACCAGCAACACAGAGGATCCTCGTCCTCTGGAAGAAAAATGAGATCAATCAAACAAAAATACTACTAAATAACAGTATTTACCAACTGTTCAGTCAATGTACAGAGTACGTAGGTATTGTACTCACGTTTTGTTTGCAGAGGCTGACGAGTAACAACGCTGCTGACGACGGGAATCAGGAGCGTTCTCAGTAGTTTTGAGCTGAGTGTACTCGTTCACTATTTATACTGTGACTACAGCATACAGCTCCGAGGCAAATGTCACTGCCACCAGCAATCACACATCGGGAAACCTCAAATGAGTTTTTATTTTAATACCCTGCGCCCTGGTGCAGCAGGAGGCAGGGTACAGGTTTTCAACCAGTTGTGTGATTTAAACTGTGCTTATGTCGTATAAATCGAGCCACAAGGAAATCAAAAATCAATTTTAGTGCTTGATTTCATTTATCCAACTAATACTGAGGTTAAAACGTTTTGAACTCAGTCATTTAGCTCATTGTCTTGAGTCTTCATGAAGCCCAGAGGACTGTCGCGTTCAGACAGAGAATTGTTTGTCTTGCTGCTCCAGCTCTGACTGAGCTTCAAACCTCAGTGCTGAATCATGAAAGCTTATTAAACCCTACAGGGATATGATGGAAGAAAATGACAAACACAGAGAGTCGAGGCTCAATGTTTGCAACAATAAAAAAACCATTATCTGAACAGGACACTGAAGAAATAAAAGGTTTCTTCTCTTTTGTCGGCAGCAGCTTATTTAAACTGCCTCGCTGTGAAATAACGAAATAATGTAACCTTGAGTCTCTCACCTCGAAAGATGCAGGAGGAGCAGAAATGAGATGTGTGATTGAGCAAGACTTTGATATTCCAGCTTTTGTTTGCTGAATCATGCTGACTTTCATTATTTTAATTTTTATCTGCTGTGCCACAATCTCACATTTAATGTGGGTTAAATGTGCTTCGACAAAGTAAAACACTAAAAGAACACAGGCTTTTAGATTTTATGTCCTTATAACTCTTTGTAGATGTCACTGCTCCAGTTAGGCTGAGCACCTCTGGGCTCAGTCATTGGGTCGGAAATAATAAAGATAGTTAGAATATTAAAGGTAAGACAAGGCTGAGCTTCATGAATGGGGAAATTATTGGCTGTGAACCGTGTGTTGCAGAGTGAGAGAACGATTAGTGGTGAGGATGCAACTTCATGAGCCACAGATCTGACAAGTCATCATTTCCACGTGTGAGCTCCTGCCTCCCCTGTGTGCCTCTGACATGTGGCCACAAGAGGGAGACAGGGCTCTGGTAGTAAGTCGGGATTTCGTCACACAACGAAAATACAAAGAACATAAAAAAAAATAAAGAGTTCAACAACTTTGTATCATGTACTGTACTCGTTATATTTGCCATTTTGTTCCTAAAATTTTATTCCAGATTTCCTCTAAAGATCAGTTTTTCTTATCAGGCTACATGATAATATGAAAAGTAGTTTAATACAAAGCTACCATAACGAAGTGGAAGAACAGACCTGGTTTCTGGTGCTCTCTGTGGGAAACACTGAGTCACGCTGGCCTGGCCGGCTGCTGAGGAGTCAGAGGTCACGGCAGCAGAGAACCGGAGTTGGTGTTCCTGGAGGAGGGGGTTTCCACGGCTGCAGAGAAACACAAAGTGTCAGAGGTCACATTCAAGATTATTGGAACAATATGTGCGTCTCTGACTGGGGATTTTCAGCGGGGTCTGTTAATAAGGAGGAGGAGCAGCAGCAACACTCGTGACTCAAAGATGGTGAGTTATGAATATACATCAACGTCTGATGATTGATAGCCAGGCTTGAAAAGCTGAATATGGGATAAATTAATATAACCAATGCACAGGAGGCAAAACTTTGGTAGAACTATAATTATAACTTATACATTTTGTTGTCTTGCTTGTACTGAGCGCAAACAGTATATGAATGAGAAAGTAGAAAACACATTCCTGCTTGTTTCTTACACAAACACACACACACACAGACACACACGCTGCATGACGTGACAGGCTTTCTTAAGTGCAGTGAATTCAAAGATCTGCACACACATCATTTAACATGTGAGCAGCATCCGGCTCATATGCCACAGCCTGGGATGTACGGTTATTGTCCCTAAACAATCGACCGCATCAATGCATTGGTGCAGCTCTGATGTTTGTTCCGTGTCAGTTCTGTTTGTGTTAACACACACTGAGAAAGGATTGTTTGCAAATTATTTAATTGGTAACACACAAAAATATATAAAACTAAATTATGATATATTCCTTTCATTGAAATTCAATGTCACCTCTGTTCTCAGCTGTATTTAACTGCATATCTCAGATTTTACTTCTGCAACGTAAATAAAAAAGCAGAACGACACATACCACACAATAACTGATTCAAATTGTAATGTACCAGTATTTGTTCTGTTGTGTCTGTGGAGCCAGATACAAACTACTTTCCATCCTTGTCATCTGCAAACAACAAACATCCCCACAGACAAACGCCTGAAGTCGATATTGATAATCAAGCTGCAGGCTGCGTTCATTTTACATCAGTTGCCTAATATTAGTGACAGGCACATTCTCCAGTGTGTCGTCATCGAAACTCATTTCTAAAACACCTGCTGCTCTGCACTTCTGAAAACAACTCCAATTGCAGTTTGACACTACAAAGTAAATGGGGGATAAGATCAGATGAGTCTCAACAAGGTTTCAGATTGATCTTGTTAGTTAGAGCATTCTCCACCAATGACTTGGTAACTGGAAACAGTTTGTCTGGTTGAGAGACAGATTGTCAAAGCACCAAGAGCAGATTAGGCCCTGGCTCCCTATTGGCCCTGACGGAGAAGGAGCAAGTGAGAAATGCTGGGCTGAGATTGTTGGATTGTTGTTTCAGTCCAGCCTTGCGCCAAACTGAGGGGTGTTTGCAGTTTCATGGTTGCGACTTTACCGACAGTACTTGAAGGCACCACTAAAGAAACAGTACGCATGCCCAGAGCATCCTCCACCCGGCGCGCGCACACGCACACGCACGCACGCACACACAAACGCTGCAGACCTGCTTCTGCTGCGCACAAATCCATCTTCTCACCGCATCTTTGTGGCGTAAATGCCAAAATAAGTGTCAGAGCCACCTCGAGGGCCCTGGACCCTGCAAATTATCTCCTGTTCCTCTTCCTCCAGGGGCCCTTAGGCTGGGAGGAAGGGAGAGAGAGAAGGGGGTGGGGTTGGGGGGGTACCTTGAGTGTGAGGGAGTGGGGGTGGATGCAGCCTTATCAATAGCAGGTTGGCTCTGGTGATCCAGTTCAAACTAGTTCTGCTTTACCTAGAGCGATGCGACTGTGGATCTGCTGCTCACTTCCACAAAGAGGCTGAGAATGAAAAAATATAAAAAAATATGGATTTTCATGTCAAATTAAATTTTCTTCATTAAAGTATCAAAAAATAAAACTTCATACCATAATCTGTTCTTATGGACATTAGACAATCGTGTGCCAATGATGCGTAAAAATGCAGCTTACTGTGATATTTTATACTGATAAGGACTCTGATTCTATTGTTTTCTAACTGTCTTCAACTGCACAGCATCATTTTTGTCAATATTAACGATGAATACAAACTATAAAAAACATTAACATGACATATAACTCTTTCCTCGGTGGAGAAACTACTGATATAAACATTAAGTCTTCTAAACCTTCTTCACTCCCTAATTATACTTATACTGAAGATGTCAGAATAAAAGCACACAAATAAAAGCTCGTGTCACGGTTAATTAATGGGAGTGTCGGGGGACAACAAAGGACCAGATCGAGCATCATCATCATCATCATCATCATCACCCTCATCTTCCTCACCAGCGCCACAGTCGTGCGTAAAAACCGGCATTCGTCGCCGCTCGCACTCATGGTGCCATGCAGGCGCCGGCTGGTGGGCTAATGTGGAGAGGGGGTCCTGATGCGCAGTAAGGCGAGATATAATCTCCATGTTGGGAACGCTGTTTGACAGCAGCGGGGCGACAAGGCGAAGGGAAGCCGTGGAGGAATCACTGCAGTGCAGCAGAGCTGTCAGTCAACGGGCGGAGGAGGCTGCACACATCCCACTGAGAGTGCGCGGAGACTGGGCAGACACCAGAGCGACTGCTGGCTGAATGAAACCCAATCATTGTGTCATTAAAATGTCATGTGTGTGTTTCTATCCCTTCATTATCAGAAGATTTTTATCTGCGTAACCACACATGTACGCACGATGTGATGCAATTAGGAGCTCTGCGGATTCCAAG
Source organism: Paralichthys olivaceus (assembly GCF_024713975.1). Taxonomy (NCBI): domain Eukaryota; kingdom Metazoa; phylum Chordata; class Actinopteri; order Pleuronectiformes; family Paralichthyidae; genus Paralichthys; species Paralichthys olivaceus. The sequence continues at coordinate 13,449,770 of NC_091114.1, read as the reverse complement.
GAAAAATACAGGCGAAGTCTAAATTACGCAAGAAAACGAGCCAAACTCTGATGTTTGATGATAACACATAAGAGGTGCAGTCCCCCCGTCAGGCCACCAGGATTCCCTCCTGTTTGACGCATCGCCCCCGCTTTACCTTGCGCCTTTGTGGTTGCGTATCGCATCCCCTAACGCCACAAAGCGGGGATCCTCCTCGCGCTGAGACATTATGAAGACAAACCTGCTCAGAAACAACCTCCCTCCCTCCCTCTACGCAATCTCACCATCACCCCCCCCCCTCATGCATGGCTCCTCAAAATACACATTTCGCCGGCACACATGAACTGAGCCCGTTCAGATGCGGAGAGGACGAGCGAGCCTCTCCCTCCCTCCTCCCTCCATCAGCAGCGCCTCCACCAATCTGTGCAGCGGGAGGACCAACCCCTGAACCTGAGTCTACCCGCCCTGCCCGCTTATAAATACGGCTTGAATCGCACCGGCAAGTCTTGGTCGTCAGAAGCGCTCAGGGTTGCAGCAGAACATCCCCCTTCGTCTTACCCCCCCTTTCATCGTTTCTCTGTTTTTTAAGAAAAGAAAAACCCCCTCACGCGCATCATCCATTTTTCCATTCGCACTCTTTCATCACTTTTTCTTTCCCCTCCCGAGCTGCAGATTTGTGATTTTTGCGGCCAGTTGCATGCATTTTTCGTCTCCCAAAATGGTTTGCGAGACTAAAATTGTTGCGGACGAACACGATGCTATACCTGGGACCAAAAAAGAGTCGATCATGTGGAGCTCCCCTGCGTCCAGCGCGGCTCTGAACCCCGACGACGCCAAGGATGTGCGGAGAGATGCGGTTTTTATCCGCGAGTTCGAGCGCGGGGATCAGGGGGAGGTGCGCCGCATCTTTTACGAGGGTATCATGGAGAGGATACCCAACACGGCGTTCAGGGGGCTCAGGCAGCAGCCCCGGACCCAGTTTTTATACGCTCTTCTCACAGGTAAGTACAAGCGTTACTTTGCAGCATGTAGGCCGAGCCTCACTGTGCCGGCTCATTCACTCCCACAGGAACCACAACCAACTAACCGATGAATGAAAAAACTTCAATTTATTTACGAAAATGACCCCCAATGTGATTACTGTGCATTTTCATCCCCGAGCTCTCATCACAATAGGCCGAATGTCTCCGTTGCGCTCTCTGTGATGTTTCCACCCTGATTGTGATTCAGGCTGTTTTGAGGATCTGCTCTTAGATCCCACACACTCGAACGTTTCTCTGGCCCCAGTAGGCGATGTACAGTTAAGTTGAAATCTGTTGCACCACCACCCTGCGCCCTCGCAAACAAAAGGCATGGCACCGGTGCATGTGCGTAACCGGCGAGAGCCTCGCTGCTGCCGCCGCCGCTGCTGGTGTGATGACATGCCGCTGCCGTGAATGACTGAGTGAATGAATTTGAGGATTGGTCCACAGGGTGCGCGCACGTATAGCCCACCACAAAGCACCCCCCCACCCACCCCGGCGCGCCATCCCAACACACACAGCTATAGCAACATGCTCCGCGGCGCGCACACGCACCGTGCGCACCCCTCCCTCTCCTCTTCTCTCCCTCCGCCTCTGCACAGCAGTCAATGCGCCAGTCATGCACTGAACTCGTTTGCCTTTAGCTGTTGATGATGTTGCCGGCGCTAATTGGAGCAATTTTACGCATCGTGACCGCTGCTCATTAGGCACGTCGAAATCAAGTCTGCGCAGTTTTCAGCGTGAGAAAACAGCCGCTGTGTCAATGTGGCGTCAGCTCCACTCATGCACAGACACGTCGGCCCTGCCTGTGACCATCTCTGAACAGAGAGGAGTCATCACCCCTCCACATTCTAGCGCTGATGTCTCACACCACGCTGGCGTGATTTGGAGTCAAACAACTATTGTAGGTTAGTGCATGCCACGCAGCAACATGCTATGCAGCACCCAGCCTGACTTGAGTTTCCCTATGCGCCCCCCAGCGTCACATCCGACTAATTACTAACAACATGGACGCACATGAATCCACCAGGAGCATAATCTTTCTATGGAAAAGTCTGATGCTGTCAAAGTGTGTGGTCCTGCAGCCCCACTCACACTATGATGAATGTTACCTGTGTGAAACTAATCCTGATCTCTCTTTACCAAAGTGTTCACATTATGACAAAATCTGTTTCAAACATTGATGCTTAAAAATGTTTTGTTGAATCTGCTTTTTGTGTCTCTGTGTGTGTGTGTGTGTGTGTGTGTGTGTGTGTGTGTGTGCGTGTGTGTGGGGTCGAATTCCGCCAAAATCAAACATGTGATTCTCTCTTCTGACAGGTTTCGTTTATTTTTCTTCCATTTCTCCATAGTAATGTGCTTTTTCGTGACCAAATCGGTCACGCTGACCTTCTGTGTGCCCCTCATTCTCATGGGTGCGCGCTACTACTACAGCAAGAAAGTTATTCAGAGTTATCTGGACTGTGCTCTGCACACGGACATGGCTGACATAGAGGATTATTACATGAAACCCTCAGGTAAGACGTGGGAGAAAGATGCTCTCACTATAGTGTGCATGATGGGATGAATACATGTTGTCGTTTGACAATGCTCCACCACCAGAGTTGATTTAAAAAATGAACAAAGGGAAATGATGATAAAGACACGATTCAAATGTAGAAAAGTTTAGGTCTTAATGTTGCTGCAGCAAGAAGAATCAAACCCTCTTAAATAACCTCACTGAGAAAAGGAAATTGTGGGACCAACTTAAGAAATTACTTCAACTGGTAACAGTTGGTAAATAAATAAATTCCTTCAAGTTAAAGTTAACAAGTTATATGAATTGTTTGCTAACTTTAATTTGAAGAAACTTACATGTGGCTGGGTCTTCAGGCATTGCAGGGGCAGCTCATCAAATATGCCTGCCATGTCTCCACATTCCTCCTCTTCCACCACTCCTCCCTGTCTCTCTCTCTCTCTCCCTTCCTTCCCCCACTTGCTTCCTCTCTGCTCACAGGGGTGGGGGTGCATCACAGAGCAATTGATCAGGAAACTGCTGATACACTTTCTGCAGCAGGCCCCGGCATTGGCTCATTACCTCCTCTCTAGCTCCCGATCGGAAAAATCAATCCGCCCCTAGCGTGGCCCGGGACGATTCATTTCACTCAAGACTCAATCACTTCTGGGTTTGAGGAATATGATGGTTAACTACAGACACATGACACCTTTGTACATCCCCCTGCCCTGTAACTTCCCGCACACATACATCCCCTTTTAACCCAAACCACATGGGCAACATAAAAAGCTGGTGTTAGTTAAGCCAGTCAATTGCCCCCCCATTGTCTCGTTCTCTCTGACATTGTGCCCTCTGTCCTGGTAATCCGCTGCATACACAATTGCAATTTAGCATTCCCATTATTGCTGCAGGGCCATGATGGTTTAGAGGGGGTCAGGCACCACTGCTCCTGGACAATGCTAATGATTATATCCACGCAAACTGACTGGGCCCAGTGGGCCCAACACCTGGGCACCAACACGAAGACCTGATCGGGACGCACGTCAGACATTATGGTCATTTGTTTTAGCGAGTGACGTGTGTGTGTACAGGAAGCCACGAAGCCGAGAGCGAATGTGTACAGGACGCAACACTTGGTGTTGAACCGGTTTCGAGCAGTTTGGGTTATGAGAGTTTCTGTCCTCTCTGGCTTGAAGTGGGTGGGGCTCAGCCGGACCAATCACTGCACCAATCAGATGTCAGCAACATTTTAATGAGAGTCTGATCTAAAAACAGTTTTGCAAATGTCAACATCAGAGTTTTTGACTGCTAAAGTCTGAGTAAATGTTTTTTTTTTAAATATTTCCAAACAGTAACTTTAATGTTGTTTGTTGTTCGTCATGAATATTTCATGTTACAGATATAAGATTTGGAACCAAGTTTTCAAAGCTGGGTTTTGTCAGCGTCGAGTCATGAACAGTTTTATGTGTGAAGTCTAATCAGTCGACTCTGACTGACCACAGACTGCTCAGGAAATAGAAGCAGATTAACTAACTGACTGACTGACTGTACACAGCTACACAAATCAATACTCTCATCTCCTGTGTGTGATGTGATCACTCACTCTGCTGCCACTTAAGGCCAGCTGTCACCTTTTTCATTTGCCCCACAATAAATGAGCTCACGTAGGTGGAGGGGTTGTAAAGAAACCTCATGGAACAATGGCTGGGAGTGAAAATGTAGATGGTTCAGTCGTGCGAGGAAAAAAAGGATCAACAGCTTGTTTCCATCATATGAAAGCAGCTGGTGTTGTGTATTTATACATATATTTAATTTGAAATTAAATCATTTGAAATTTAAATTTAGCATTCAGATTTTTCAAGTCAAGCTGAACTCAAGCTGAAAATCATTTTGGAAGGATCAAGATCATTATTTGACTCAAACATCTCAATAACAAATTCAAATTGATGCAATTACCATACGACATCTGCTGGCATGAATCTAGTTGGAAGCGAAAAACCAATAAAGAGTCAATCTGGAGATCAATACGTCCTCCATTGGTGTGTTAACAGCTGCACTTCAATCACTGAGAGGGACAGAGAAAATGAAGACAAAAGACTCAGGGATATTTCATCCTCATAAAAAAGACTGAAATTATTTGTCCATAAGCTTTTATGCATGAGCAGCTGACCCTAATTCCTTGTTCTGCATTTATCTAATCCTTTTGTGGTCCCGCACCAGAAGATTAATCTATGTGGATGTGTCATCAGATACCAGGGTGCAGGAATCAGACAAGAGAGACAAGACATGTTTCCTCAAAATAAGCAGACAAGATTGATGAGTTACACTGAACTGACCTGGAAGTAATGGGAAATCAGTTTTGAGCGGCAGCACAGGAACAAGCCTGAACAAAAACTTACGGCTACACTGCAAAAGTCAAATTCAAATGTGGAGCTTGAACTTTTACCTTTGTGATTATGTCTAATTCAAGTCCATAGGGAGGTAACTTCATGATTTACAGAAACTACAATTGACCTCTCAGGAGTTGTTGTGCGTTGGCGTGACGTCTTAACAAAACAAAATAAAAAGACTCACATAACAAAGATACCAAGCATTGGCATGATACATATTTTTAATGTGGTGTTAAAAATCAAAAGCATTCAAAAACAGCCCAGCTAGAAACCATGTGGAGATGATGATGTTATATAGTTTGTTGACTAGTGCACCCACATTATCCAAAATGATCCAACAATGCTCCGTAACCTGAGTGTAACTTCAATACATGACCTCATCCATGAACAGGTTATGTGCCTGAGTCGGGCCAGGTAGATTTTCATCAGCAACTCCCATGATCCCACACTGCTTAACGACATAATCAGACTAGATCTTTTGTTAGTCTTGATAGAGAGACACTAAAAAAACATTAAAATGTTTCTAACACTGTTCATTTAGCCTTCTTTAGGTTTACCGTGTCACAGAAATATAAAAATAAACTTTGGCAACAACACAACAAACACCAGCTCCGTGTTTGAGCTGGGTTCACGTCAGGGCTTATCTCATCCGGCTGTGCTCACATGGTAGTTCACTTGTCTCTCTTCATAGGAAATGAATGGAACTACCGTCGCCGTGACGCATATTTAGTCTCATTGAGCAAAGGATGATCAAAAGCTTTTCGGAAAAAGGAAAATGACAGTAAACGCAGAAAGCATGTTTCCCAGGAGGTGGACGACTTACTCTTTGCCTTTAATTCGTTCCTTGCTCAATCACTGTAGGTCGCTGTGCAGCAGCTTAAAGCTTAAAAAGTGGATATAATATAATGAGTGCGGCATCGGACAATGAGCCGAACCCTCCCTGGCTGGAAGTGATATCAGTTCATCGACGCTGGATGTTTAATGAGGCGTCATCACCACTGCAGGGTCTCATCAAGGCAGGAGACTTTATAATACCTGCTGGTCAGTACCGCAGAGTATGTTTGTGTGTGTGTGTGTATGTGTGTGTGTGTGTGTGTGTGTGTGTGTGTGTGTGTGTGTGTGTGTGTGTGTGTGTGTGTGTGTTTTAGACAAGTCTGAGCTCTGCTCCAGGGGAGAGAGCGGCTTCCTGTACCGCTACCTGCTGTGCTTATTTTAGCTCTGAATGACAGAAAGAGGGGAACAGACAGAGAGAGAAGGGGGGTAGAGGGGAAATGTGTAGAGGGGAAATGTGTGAAGGGAGGGAAGGAGGTGCACGCTACATGAAATGGGGGCATCAGAAGGAGAAAGGGAGGGGGGTGCTTCTCAACTACAAGATATACTTTATGTTTATGTGAAAGAGAAATCAAGAGTGCGCTGGTACGAGGGTTCCATGGAGTATATTTCAGGCTCGTCAGCTAAATCACCTCAGATTAAACAAGCAATCCCTCCATCTATCCTCTCCTCCCCTATTCCTCCCTTTTGTTGTCGGCTGAGCTTTTTTTTTTTCCTACCTGTACTGGTCCTCCTCCTCCTCCTCCTTCTCTCTGAGTCTCATCACTGCAGTGGCCAGCTGGGTTGTCCATCAGTCATACAGGAAGCGATGCTTCCTCCCAGCCAAAGAAACAGCCTTCGGAATCTTCAAAAAAAGAATAAGAGTAATTTATTACCAATTAGTGACAAGCATATTTTTTGCTGTAGATAAAAAAAATAGAGAGAAATAGAGTGGAAGTCAGGAAGTCAGGAAATGACTTCCTGACTGTTGACAAAGGGCTTGTCTTGCAATGCTCAAGAAAGAGACAGAACCGAGCCCTGTGTCATCTTACTTACAAACTAACCAACAGATGAACAGGTTCTGCATTTTAGCAGAACAAAGTATGTATGACTAAAGTCTTAAAGTCTCATGAATGAGCTCACTAGTGAGAAACATAGAGGAAAGATGGACGACCACCATGTTGTCCTGCACATGAGTGTCTGACTGTCCCGGTCAGTTCATAGTGGGGAAAGTGGAGCCTTCACTGCACCATTGTCTTTGCTTTGCTCTGCAAGTACGTGAACATGTGTATCTGTTGTCTGTTGCGTGTTGTGAGGAAGTGGAGCCGCTCATTAATAATGTATTGTAATCTCACTGGCCTCGGCCTCTGCTTCACGTTCTGCTTAAATCAATACTGAACAAAGGCACTCATTGGAAAGAGCAGATGACGAGGGGGGGGGGGGGGTGCGGCAACAGCATCGTTAACTGCAGCGCTGTGCAATTTTCTCGCTGCTGATTCTCCGGTGACCGATCACGACGTTTGATTGCGACTGATAAGTGTTTTTAACGCCTGTTATCGATGGTGGGTGATCAGTTGTGTCGTCGATAGATCAATAGATTTCAGCAGAAATCCGCTTCAAAATATATAATGTGATTAATATTAAAGGGGCTGCAGTCACACTTTTTATGTCAGTGTGAAGAACACCCCGATGACCTTTGACCCCAGGGACTCAGGGCAAGTGAGCTCTGGTCGTAGTAGCCACGAGAACAATGGCATGTGCACAGTAAAGGGTAGAATGTGTGTCAAATGTGGACATGTACCTGTGTGCATACAAACAACATGTGTGGACACATTGATGGACAGGAAGGCAGTAAAACCAACAGTAAAGGGCCAGATAATGAGTTCCTCCGAGCTAATGGAAACATAAGAGAGAACAAGACGAGCTGTGGCAGTGTGTGTCTCTGTGAAGTGTGTACTGTATACACACAAACACACACACACACACAGTAACACACAGGTCAATGCATCAGGGCCGTGTTGGGCTTTAAAGCCAAGTTAATGGCGAAGGCTTCTTTTTTATAAATACACATGAATAATTCATTTTTGTTTAACGGCACTGTAAAGCATGTCTTGTGTGGGAAGGTCACCTCCTTTCACCCTCATTTGAAGAAGCTGCTGATGTGTTGGTTATGCATGACAGGTCACTGCATACTCCCAGCATGCACTCTGATCTGAGGAGAGCGGTGTGTCTGTGTGTGTCAGTGTGGAATTTAAAGAGGTTGTGTGTGACCTTTTAGAATAGACCAAGCAGCACTTTTCTCAGTTACAGGGAAAAGTCACACGATAAAGTAGAAAATAAAAGTTTTTGTAAATGTTAACATGTCTTCTTTATGCGTTTTATATTATAGAAGACATACTATGGGAGTGGTCACACTTGTGGGTCGAGTTTACCAAAGGCCTAATCACACACACTGGCAGAAATCCGTCCCCTAAACATCAACATACAGGAATCATTCCCAGGGAAACTGATGAAATGTCCCAACTTGCAATTTCACTTCCTGGATTTGCCCTTTTGTTTTTATTTGGGCTAAAATTAAATGGGTTCTGTCTTGGCCCTGTCATGTCTGATCGTTAAACCGAGTTTTGTGGAGATCCATAAATTGTTTTTCCCGTTCTGCTGACAGATAAACAAACTACGGACAGAAAACATTGAGGTCAAAAACAGCAGCCATGCCTTCTTGCCATTTAATCATACAGTGATGCAACAGTCTATGTTTGGTTTTTAGAACGCAAACAATTAGTAAGAATTCGATCGAGAATCGAGTCAAGCAGCTTACATGAGGTCTGACGCCCACAGAGCTGCGGAGTAATGTTTGGCTGACAGAGGAGTGCGCGGCAGCGCGGTGAGGCGGTGTCTAGACTGAACGCCTATCAACCGAATTAGCCCCCCAGGTTTCATCTGCAGGAAAAGAGAATAATCTCGTTAGACGCAAGTATGTGCTCCTGTGAGTTCAACTGTTCCAGTCTGAGTCTCTTTTCATACAGGGTTCATATCACAACATCAGCCTAGTATCTCACACTTATTAATATCCTTATGAAGTAGTTAGAGGAATTAGATGAAGAGTACACTAATCTGATTTTCTCTCGCAGTGAGTGAGAATCATTCCCGATGATTTCCAGAGCTCAAAGCTCTTCCTCCTCACCCTCGTCTTGATTGACTGTATTTTCTTGTCTTGAGATTTGTATTGTCCAGGTCCCCTCCCCCTCGGTAATAATGATAGATTTGCCGTCCTCCCCTCCTCCCCCTCTTGCGTTTGAATGCCCGAGCAGCAATAATGGATCCTTTCAGTCTCATCACTACTACTGGTAACACAGACGCCTCCTCCTCCTCCTCCTGCTCCTCCTCCTCTCACTCTTTCTTCCAGAGACGACAGACGAATGACTTTTTCTTCTTCATTGTTATGTTCTCTTCTAGTTTTTATCATTTTTTTCGGACATTCGTCAGACTTTCAGGCCTCTCATATACACATCAAAACACTGTGTTACTACTCTGTGCTGAGCCTGCTCCTCAATGAGTTGTTATCTGAAGTATTCGGCAGAAACGAGTGAAGGCAGATAGAGGGAGGACGAAAAGCAATTTCAACCATCCCGAAAGTGCATTGACAGCATTTCAGATGAGGAGTTACCTGCTGTTCAGGCTGGAGGTAAATTCAGGGGATCATTAAAGTTTAGTAGGCTTCTTCCTCTGGAGACCATAAACATCGATATGCATTTTCACAGCCGTCCATGCAATAACTGTTGAGATATTTCAACCTGTATCAAAGTCTTGGACCAACTGGGAGACTGATATTACCACTCCCAGCCCCTTGCCTCTAGCACGGCTGCAATCCCTTAATAAACCCACTTCATATTACTGAGTGGCCCACACAGCCTCGCTGAAGATCACAGTTAAGTGCCTTGCCCAAGAGAGGCTTTACAAAGGCTGTTCAGGGAAGGAGGAGAGCAGGAACGTCGCTTTCTCTAAACTAAGGGATTACCTAAAAGAATCTATGCACATATGCAACAGTAGTTGTACCTTTTATTTTGTATCAGTGGTGAAATTTCAGTTGCAGATGTGCAGAGTAGAGAATCTGGAGCATCTCTAGTTTATATAAATGGAGCATAACATCATGTCTTTCCTCTTTTCTTGAGCTAAAATATTCCTGTCTCCCTTTCCATGTCTCTCTCCTTCTTCCTATGTCTCAGGAATCACAGCTCACAGTAGAAATAGCGTTGTCTCTCTAAATCATTGCAGTTCAGTAGTGTCAGTATTGGATGCGGCTGATGTGAAGTTCCTTGGAGTTTGTTTGTGAACAGGATTACGCAAAAAGTACTGAACAGATTTCCACGAAACTTGGTGGAAGTTCAGGACAAGAGAGGACCCATCAAATTCTGGATCTTGATCAAATAAATCAGGCGAATTTAGGGATTTGAGTGTGTGTAGCTCGGTGCAGCTTTATCGAATTAAAGGGGACTTTTGAATCGGAGGTAGATGCCATTATTCTTTTAGAGACACTGTGTTAAGTAACTCACAGTCTGACGAGCAGAGAGGCAGAGGGGTGGCTGGCGTGCTGTCCTCATTCCTGGCACAGCCTCCGTTCAGACAGATGGTCAGGAGGGCTTTATGGAGGCGTGCCCCCCCCCTTTCCCTTCTACACCTCCAACACAAACACATGCACGAGTATCATAATGCCGGCAGAGCGCCACATGAGTCGACACCACCACTTTGACATCTGCCTATAAAGAAACGTCACTCCATTGTATTGGCTTAGGCTCCCAGACACTTACAACTTTACAAATCGCACAGACGATCTCTTTAATGCTCATCCGCCAGAGCTTTGCATGATCAACTTGACACTTTGGCACTTAGGCCTCAGACAGCAGCGGGACGTGGTTGTTTGCTGACTTTGGCTCAAGGTTTTTCATTATGTAGAAATTAACCAATGAAATTAGAAACTGACGCCAACAATCTGACCTACATCTCTTCAGAGACAGAGCAAACACGACGTTCTTTCATTTCCTGAGAGAAGGTGAAACTGCGACTGTGTATTCTAGCATATAATGAAAAAAATCAAACCGCAGCAGATTAGTGAAACAGTGGTGGCTCACTGGTGGGAAAGGGAGTAACTCAGGCTTTCCTGTTGCTGCGGCATCCCGCAAATAACAGTTGTTTGATTCAGTAAACAGAAGCCTCGAGTCAGATCAGCTTAATTCAAGCCTACAGGGGCATGAAATTCCATCTAACATGCGAGGAATCCAGCAGAAGCATGATGTTAGTGTGACTGGATGTGTGTGCATGTGTGTGACAGTGAGATTCAGCAGAAATAAAGGAGAGAAGCAGTTATTTGAAAAAGAAAGAGAGAGGGTAAGGACAGAGAGAAAGCATTAGGATTCAGAGCTCAAGGACAGACGGACACAAAGCTTTGCTCGTCCGCAGTCACATTTACTTTAGTACTGCCGCACACATCTATTCGCTAAATACAGTGGACATTGATGGAAGGTTACGTAAAAAAGACAGGCCTCACTATGCTATTTAAAAAAAGACAAAGGCAAGATGACCCATGACATTGTCTACTGAGATTTGAAACACCCTGGTGATTCAAATCTTTCTCTCTCGGGAGACGTTTTCTCTCTCTGAATCTGAACCGAAAGGAAACAAAGGTGTTTCCGTGAATTGACGCACAAAGAAAGCGAACAGCCATTAAGAGAAATCCAGGGTTAAGAAGTTATTTATCTTACTGAAGTATGATGAGTGAAAATAAAGTGAAAAACTTAGAAACTGCAGCTTTAGACTGACATTAAAATGGGTTGATATTGCAGCTCTGTACTTTGGTGGAGGAGCATTGTCTGCTGACATTTTAATCTATATTGGTCTAACCTTGTCTGTCTGTCTGTCTGTGTGATTGTCTGATGCGCTGCAGCAAGTTCCTGACACAGTATGAACTGCAGTGCTGTCTATGGAGCTCCCATGACAAAATAAGATTTAAATTCTTGTAATGCGATCACGTAATTGTGGAGAATTTATTTACTCCCCCCCCCCCTCCAAAAAACAACTTGTTTTCCTCGACTCTCTCTGAGATCTGAGTGTCTGCTCCACTACACTGTGAGCGCCCAGTGATCAGCAGCGCCCCGGTGGCTAATGCCATTAAACACCAGTCAGTCTCTGGTCTTCTCGTTCCCTCTACTCGCTGCATCTTCTGTTGGCTCAGCATTTACAACACGCTGACACTCACTGATAATGGAAACACAGGACGTTCATTTCTGGAGCTAAACACCCTTCATCCGTCCTTATTATCAGGTTTTTAAATCCAGAGATGAAGCATATTTTAAGAAAATTCTTTGTGATGGAATCAGATATAAAAATTTAAAGCGTGGGTGTCTCTCCAAAGTCCACAAATAAACACATTCGACATGTCAGTTAAATCAAATCTCTCGTTCTACAAGTGAGATAAATCTGTTATTACAATGATTTGGGGGCAGATAACGACTTTGTGACCTTTAAGTCTTTATGCTGAGCTACGCTAATCGAGCTCTGGCTTCTCATACCAAAAAGTCCAAACTTTCCCTGAACTAAGTTTTAACTACAGCCTTTGTGACTCTCAGCTCCTGCAAACCAAAACTAATTTGATCAACGTATCATGTCTTTGTTTCCGTCAGGCTCCTGTTTCTGGGTGGCAGTGTTGGACGGACGTGTGGTTGGCATCGTGGCAGCACAGGGCCGCGAGGATGAAAACACTGTTGAGCTGCGGCGCATGTCGGTGGACTCTCGCTACCGCGGCAAAGGCATTGCCAAGGCCCTTGGTCGTCGTGTTCTGGAGTTCGCGGTGCGCAACAACTACGCCGCCATTGTGCTCGGCACGACGGCAGTCAAGCTGGCCGCCCACAAGCTTTATGAGTCACTGGGCTTCCGTCGAACGGGCCAGAGCGAGGACTACAGGCTCCCCGGGATGAGCCGCTCGCCGCTGGAGAGGCTCTTCTTCCAGATCCGCTACAGTCGCTACCGCCTGCAGCTCCGTGAGGAGTGAGAGGTGACAGGGAGAGGGAGAGAGAGAGATGGAGAGGGGGAGATGGAGAAAGAGAGGGACAGAGAGAGAGAGAGAGAGAGAGCAACAACCTTCCTTCACCCGAGAGCCCCGACTGCATCCTCTCCTCTGACAGCTTTTATTTATTTTGTGTCATTAGAGATAACTTCAAGTTCACTTTTCTGCTATTTCATCCTTAAAGTCACTAACGTCTCTATTACTATTATGCCTTTGTTGCTGTTGTTTTTGTATTATACTTTTACATTTTAAATAAGAGTTTGTTTCTTTTTCTTCTATTTTATTAATCAATTTTTTAAGTAATTTTAGAACCTTTAGTACCTTTTAGTAAAGGTGCCCGTCCCTTTTCATTGTGGGATAAAAAAAAAAAAAAGGGTAATTCACAGAAGATCTCTGAATGGGACGCCAACCAGGCAGCCCCTTAAGATCATGTGACTCAGATCACTACCCCCCCTTTCATTTCTATTCCACTGTGCCCCTCTTTACCCCCCCCCCAACGCAAACCTTCCCTTCAGTCTGAGAATATTCCCTTAAATTCCCCTCAATGAGACGCAGGTTTATATACTTACATACATAATATGTGTATATATGGTAAATGGTCTGTATTTATAAAGCGCTTTTCTAGTCTTCATGACGACTCAAAGCGCTTTAGAGTACAGTTTATTGGGGCAATTCTGGATTCACTATTTGCCCAAGGACGCTTCAGAATGCAAATGGGAAAGACTGGGATCGAACCCCGCTCTACCCCTCAGCCACGGCCGCCCATACACACACACATATATGTGTCGGTGTGTGATGGCTTCCTTACGAAACGAAAAAGCTCTGCAATGATAATTTTTTGTATCTCACACACACACACACACACACACACACACACACACACACACACACACACACACACACACACACACGTCTCTCAAGACACCATATTGAAGCACAGCAAGTGTGTTGCTGACCCCCACAGTGAGAGAGAGAGGATGACAGGATGGTTACCGGAATATGCATGTGTGTATTCTGCAACCCAAACGGGCATGAATCAACACACTGCATCTTCCTCACACTGATTCCTCCTCATCCTCCTCACTAATAATTTGACTGGGTCTCTCCTTTCTTTCTATTTTGCTTTTCTTTGATTCACCATCAGTAAATCGCTCCTTTTCTCACTGGAGCAGTGGAGAGGGTCTCTGATTGGTTGAAGTGACAGGAGGGGTGGTGCTTTCTTGCGGCAAAGACACCGAGATACAATATAGCTGCATGTCGGAGCTTGTGTATGTTTTGTGTGATTGTTGGGAGCGTGTAACCGTGTGTGTGTTTGTTTGAGGAGGACATGGTTGGACGTACGACCATGACTAAAGAATCGAGCTATTTTTATTTTGCGTGAACTGACGCGCACTTTTCTCGCTATGAGTCAAATATTAACGAAACATTGATACTTTCTATTTGTACTTGTTTACTGAATGAAGGTAAATCCTGACATTTTGAATATGTTTACTATTTGACTGATAAATTAGTAATTTTATAACTTTAAACACATATTACCACATTGTAATATGCAAATTTTCAAAACTACAATGATAACACAGTAGCTGCAGTCTACACTCCACACACTTAATCCAGGTTATTGGGTGAAACAACTGGTCGACTGGCAATACTTGCATCCTACCGAACATTACTGAGCACAAATAGCAAATAATGATTTAAACTAATATACTGTCATTATTAACCCCTTCTCCCCATTTACCTACATTGTGAATAGCGTTGAAAACTCATGTAGCTAACTGAATGTCAAAGTTTCTCCCATAACACCTCTCTCCATCTCCATCCTCGGAAACATACAACCAGCAGTAGATTCAGCCATCCACTACTCTGAGCCTAAATTGTGTCATTACGTCATTTGTAAAAAGCAAATTTTAAAACAAAATATAACAAAAAAAATCACAAAAAGAAGAAAAAAAGAGAAAAAAAAACTGAATACAAACGTAATCGTCATGAAGTTAGCACTGACCCTCTTTGCCTTTCTGCCCATTCCCTTGAAACCTCAAATTCCCCCGTTCATGAATCTGTCTGCAACCCTGGGCTAGACCCCACACCTTCCATTTGAACCCTCCGTCAACCTCTGACCTTTCCTCGTCCCAGGCCTGACTCATTCCCCGCCCATCTCTGCATGCGCCACAGAGCCTTGCTGCACTGCTTTGATTCTATTTGAAGCTTGTTGGACCAACCTTAAACCCCCCCCCACCCCTGCTCTGATGCCATCTAGGCAGAATAGCGCTGCCTCTGCGACAATTAGTGCGAGGGGTGAATGGTAAAATGACTCGGTGTGTGTGTGTGTGTGTGTGTGTGTGTGTGTGTGTGTGTGTGTGCGTGCGTGCGTGTGTAGTTAAAGTTGACGCAGACATAGGATGCACTCACCAACTGCAGCGCTGCCTGGATGACATCGTGCCCGTCAGCCAACCAACTGTAGAATGCAAAAAGCAATGCAAGTGTGGCATGCCTCTGTACCCGGTGTGTGTACGGTGCCTGCCCTGGAAAAGTACAGAAAAAAACAACTGATATATATATATATATACACAAACACTCTATATAAATATATTTAAAAAGAAAATAAGCTTCTTTTTTAGATGAAAATTAAAAGAAATATGTGTTTCTTTGGAAAAAAAACTAAAAGTGTACCATTTGCATGAAATGTGTCTTTGAATGCAAATATCACTTTTCGGGGAGAAACTCCTCGCACATGGCATACAGTGGAACCATAGACTTGTGATTTTTTTTTATAACAGTTTTAATTTATTCTAAATGATCTTAGTTCTAAAGAGCGAGAATCTGTAGGAGGTAGCAAACCATTGTTTCAAAAATGATATCCCATTCTAAAATCTTTGTTAAATTATTTGTCTGCAGATTTGTCCGTCACTGGCTGGAGGCCGAGGGTTAGTTTTATTCCTTGTTCACAGTGGGAGTGAGGGCGTATTAGTGGAAACAACATCGCACTTCTTATGTTAAACTTGTCGTTAGGTTCCCAAAAGTTTAGCAGGAAGGAAAACATTTAGTGAAAGATGCAAAAGACCACAGGAAACGCACGCAGCGAAGTCAGGTGTCATAGGAAATCTTCAAACCCCCACAATGAAATCTAAAACATATACCTGTTTTCTTTTGCATCTAAATTCGGATTATACATTTTTAATTCCACTAGATTGACCTTCCATGGTACTAAAGCCTCTTCCACTGTGTGAAGGGAGACACACCAAGAAGAGGCTGAACCACCGACACGTTCTTTGTCTTTTAATTTTTAGTCAGCCCAAGGTTCCCCCCCCGTGAAGTTCTACAAAGTAAATGCGAGGGCACTAATGCACTGAAAGCATCAAACGGTGTAGTTTTCATGTGATGTTGTCATTGGGCCAACGTGCGGAGGATGCCGCACGCTACCTTGATGCATCTGCTTTGAACAGAGAGGGAAGAGAGAAGAGATTTTGTGATGTTTCTGGAGCAACAGATACCACTAACTTTCAAACAGTACTCACAAGCTTCCCATTAAACTAAGCAGCCAATCAGGTGACATCCAAACAACTGGATTTAGTTGAAGGTGCCGAAGCCTCTGAGACTAATTAGTCAGCGCTGCCACAGGGTTAAGGTCCTCAGTGTATGACTCACTCTGTGTAAGACCTTGGGTGAGGTCTTGGAGGCCGAGAGGATGAGAGATGGGCGTTGGCGGAGGTGAATTGAAAAATAAACCGTAGTCTGGATCTCGTGGACAAATGTGAAGCCTGTCGATGCTGAGCCATTTTCTGCTGCTGCCAATCTCAGTGTTTGCCTGATGAAATTTAAAATGCTCCTTTGTGTATTTTTGTTTTTTTTTTTGGAGGGGGGGGGGTTATTACCGGTACTTACTCCGAACAAAGGTATTATTCAAAACGCCTTCGCCAATTAATGCCTCATGCCCTGGAACCAAACAAGTTCAGATATCTTGTGGACTGCATGGCTTGAGGTTATAGCTAAAAGGTGATTTTTGAATTGTAAAGATGAAGTGCACTGACTATAATGCATTTATGTCTGTTTTGTACTTCATGTGAATGCTATGCTGCACCCTCACCTCCCGTTTGAAACTGGTATGGCGTACTCAATGTTAGAATGTAGTAATTAAACTGTATGCAACTTCTACCAGAGTGTAAATTTATAGACAAACCATGCCTCTGAAATGTTCTGCTGATGTACAATCCAAAAAAAAAAAAAACAATCTCACACTTTTTCTATTTGGGTTTTTCTGTGATTTTATTTTATTTTTTATTTTTTTGGAGTGAGAGTGTGTTTTCCTATCGGTTGAGGTTTGAGAACTATGCCACATAAAGGCTCCTCCAGCAGGAGAAGGCTATTTTGGTTACAAGTGCTTATCCCAAAAACACAATCATGTTGCTCTCTCTCTGATGGCAGACACAGAGGCACAAGCTGAGGCCATTGACGTCAGCGGTTTTTGTTATTCTAAAACGTGGTCACATTGAGTTCTGGTGGTTAAAATAACCAAACTGAAAAAAAAATAATTTTAAAAATTAGTCACGATCAATATTTTATTCAGTTTGTCTACTGGTGAAGGAGCATATCATTCAAAACTGCACAAATGTACAGATCCTGTGGGTGTGTTGTGTTACTCTGATGGTGTGTGTCCTAACTCAATGGCCTTGGGGGGCGAACACTCACAGGCATGAATGTAAACTGCCCACATGTTTGGTCGTAGAAAGATTTTTTATGTTTTTACTCTTTTCTGGTTGCTTGTTTTACTTTGTGGATGAGAAGAAAAGGGTGAAAAGCAGCTATCGCTTCTTTCATGAAGTGATTAAACCACTTCATTAGATGTTAGGCATTCTTTTGTGTGACTGTAAATAGCCGTATCACCACTATCGCCGATGTATTATTTACTGCAACCTGTCATCTTTATCCCGATGGAGTTTATTTTTGTCTCAGAAGATGGCTGTCGCCTGGAATGTTCCACCTAAGGAGGAGGGCGAGGGGATGAGGGAGGAATGTACCACATTGGCAGTTTCAAGGAGGGGGGGGACAGGGCGCGGAGGGGGGGAGGAGGACGTCTGCAGCATCAGAGCTCCACAGCATGGACTCCCTCTCTCTCTCTACCTCTGGTGAGGATTTTGCTCCACTGTGGCGAGAACATAAGGACTCACTCTGGACTGAGGCCACAGGTGCCAAGAACACATAAGCACTTGTAGCACAACTGTGTCTTGTTTTGCTATTACAGTACAGGTAGTTTTGATTTATTTATTTTTTATATTTCCTATAAGAATATTCTCCTGTATTCTTCTGACTGTATGTATCTTCAGCATACATAATATACAAGTCATGATACCATCATATTTAATTCGTACTATGACCCACAGCTATTTTTGGAGGAGGACATTTTCCAAAGACGACAGTAATTTCTGCATTTCTATTCCTTATGTGGCTCTATTTTTTTCAACACGACCCGAGACTGAACTATATTTGGTATTATTTGGAAGAATCCTGCCCACGTGCCATCTAATCAAGCAATAAATACAAAAAACACAAACTAATGACACACTATGTAGAAGGATATTATTAAAAACATGAAATGCTGCATTAATGTTACATCCCTTAGACTGTACCAATCAGTGGCAGCCAGTGTTGGTATCGCAACATTTACCACTCGCTATATCGAAGCCTGGAGGGGTGTTTGATTGTAAAATGTTTCAGTTTTTTGTATTTTCTTTACAAAGATGTGTTTTTAAAAACTCAAAAGTTGAAGTACACAGGTGTACCTCTGCATATTTGTAAAGATGTCAATAGGAAATGGGGGAAATGACTAGAGGGGGATAATGGATGCTAAAGAATGAGCAGCTCAAGCAGACAGGGAAAAAAAAAAAGATGGCGTAACCGGACTCTGAAAGTGCTGCGCTGAGCTTTTATTTAAACGCAAAGACTTCCAATACTACGGAGACATGCGCTGCAACTTTACCGTCAGTACAACTGAAATAATCCATTAAAAACATGCTGCAGCTACTAGAATCACAACAAGCAACCATGTTGACTCTTCTCTAAGTGGGATTCAAAGTCCTTTTTTGAATCTTCAAGTTAGTCACTGTAAAGATGTAAAGTATATTTTATTGTAAATAGCATCTGGGGGTCATTTTTACTCCTTTTGTAACAGAAACTGTGGATTTAAAATATATAAAATATATTTTAAAGATATTTACAGCACGAAGAAAGAGATTCTACAGTAGTGCAGGTGTCGTCATCTGTGCTACATCACAACAAATCCATACTGACTAATGGCAGCCACTTTCAGGGGAGACCATGCACGCCATCTTAGCCCTGCTGTCTCTGTCGCACGGTCCAGACACATCCTTCCTGGTCCCACCTGTCTGCTTGAACTCTCACGTCGTCAGAGGGTCATAATAGTAAAACCTGAGGCTGCAGCAGCTCTGTGATCTTATAGCACATTCCAGACATGGCTGTGAATATCACACAGCTCTGGACGGAGCTATCGAGCTACAGCGAGCTGCTGCAGTGCACGGGGCTCTCTCTGCTCCGGAGCACTGTCATGGCTGTTGTCTGTTGCCAGGAAACCAACCCGCACAAAGCACAGCAGGGGATTGATATGCAGCCACACTGTGGGGAGGCAGGCAGGTCAACCAGCCGGCCATGATAGAGCAATGGAAGGATTGATGGATAGATGGATGAGATGGATCAACTCTAGAGGGGAAGGGAGTTAAATTGTAACTGAGGGGGTAGGGGACCTCTAGGGGAGGGAAGTGTGCTTTAACCAGGGTGAGAATTTTGAGAAAAGAGGCCCTTAGGGATGTAAAGTAGAGCGATGAGTAAATAGTACCTGAGGCCCACTGGGTAAGAGCAGTTACAGGAAGAGAAGAGGAAGAAAAAAAAAAGCGAAATAGCACAGTCCAAATTATAGAGAAGGACAATGTGGTCTGCGGTTCTCGTGCACAGTACTGAAGAGAAGAAAGGCTCTGTGATTCAGCGGTGATTCCCAGGGGGGAGAAGGCTTCAGATGAAGGAGGGGGAGAGAGAGTAGATGCTGGTTCAACTGGTCTGCCCCGACCCCAGTGAGACTGACAACCTGGTTTTTATTGGGGTCTTTTAGCTTTCAGTTCCCTTTCTGCCATTCCTTTGGATGACTGCTGTTATTACCACACTGGGATTACTCTTATTATTGTGATTACTTACGTTTTCTTTTATACTGACAACAACTGGAACACTGTATAGATGTAAAGATGGGATTTCTTGCATTATGACGATGATTGAAACATGGATGTACATATATTGTATCAATTAAAAATGACGATGCATTAAGCTTTTATAAGTTGCAACTGTAAACTTATTTTTTACTGAAAGGGAATTATACGGACAAATTAGATTTAATGTCAGGTTAATGTCAGCAATCACGTACGCAAGGATATATCTGGCATGGTTTACTTACACATCTCATGGTCGCCATGGCAGCTGGTGGAAGCTTACCCTGTTGCCCTTGACAACTGGACTCCAGGGGACACTCAAGCCTTCACCTGTTAATAGGAAAAGGCCATTAAAGCAGCAGCATTAGTAAGTGGAATGATAACACTGATATCCTTTTCACATCTTTAAAATTATATTAAAATCAAAGATAAGAGGTTTTTACATTATTTTATGAATGCATTTACTGTATCAATGTATTTAAAAATGATTAATGAGAGGATAATAGGCATTAAATATTCATTATTTTGGTTTCACGACTTGCTGCCAGTCAATTATTACTGCTGAAATAAGCCACATAAAATTTTTTCCAACTGATGGTAAAGGAAAAGTGTGAATCCAGTTCAGTATAACGCTGCATTCTTTACACAAAGTAGTTTCAAACACAAGGAAAACTGCTTTATTTGTGTTTGTTTTAACTCCATACCTACTTTGAGCACCCCTGCTCCAAAAGTGCAGCGTGCTCTCTAGAATTTGCACAAACCAGTCTCACTCCCCTCTCTCAAAAAAATAAAAGGGGTGGGGGGGGTTTGCACCCTGAAAAACTGCGGGACAATGAGAGAATAGAGGGGCAGATTTCCATAACACTGTCCATGGCCGTGGCTGTAAACTGCTCATACTGACCCGGTGAGAAAAGCTTCCCTCACATCAGCACATGGGAGCACATTCCTGCTCGAGGGTTCAATGGGCAAAGTGAAGGGCCACTGCGCTGCAAAAGAGAGGAAACTAGAGGAATGTAAATACACGGCGAGACAGAACCGTTGGACAAGCTGCAGGAGAGCCTTCGTGCCACCTTTTGTGACCGACTGAAAAAGTGACTATAATTAAAAGCCAACGTGAGGTGACGTTTCAAATAGGTAATGGGGGGCGAGGCATTGTTTAAAATGTCACATGGTGTATGGTTCTGCCTGGGCCCATTTTGTAGGCTTAAAGGGTCTTAATTGGAGAACAGTATAAAAGGAGCAAAAAGAGTCTCGCTGTGGCTGCCAGACACAAGGAAAGTCGGTCAGTGTGCCTGGAAGGTGGCGAGTGTGCTCGAGTGCCTTCATGGTGTGTAGGGGAAAAGAAAAGTGGGCGTGTGTGTTTCTGAACTGTGTGTTTATGCTTGTGTACGGGTATTCATGGAATGTGTGTGTGTATGTGTGTGTGTGTGAGAGAGAGAGGGGCAGGAACAAGACAAAGGGGAGAGTGGGCTCGAGCCAAACGAGCAGATAAAAGATAAGCTGGAGAGATAGCGAGGTGCTGGATCCTCACAGCTGAGCAAAATTAGATCATCTGCTTTGAATCAGCTAAATGCAACACAAAGGCTTCAACGCATTAAAGAAACCCAATATCTGCTGGATCTTTCAGTGATCGTTAGAGCTGATGTGAAAAATGTCAGAAATATGACTTGTTGAAAGAAGGTTATCATTTTTCTACGCTTCTATAAAATAATCCTCTTAAATTTGACATGCAAATTAGCTTCAATTAATTGAGAATTAGTGCCTACACACAGAAAAACATGCAAAATAAATAAAATGGTCGTTAGGTTCATCATTAGCTCACAGAGGTTTGTAAGAACAGAATAAATGCTAATTTTATTCAGCACAAACGAAGTATTACAACAATAAAAACATGAAAGTCTGTAGAACACAGAACAACATATTTCATGTATACAGTAGTCAAACTGCTTCAGCTGTTTAAATATCAGACCAAAAGCAATTTCATGAACCGATAAATATCGTGCATTCCCTCAAATGTGTAACTTCACCTTGGCAACGAGGCAGAGAAAACAGTGTTGGTCTTAACGAGATAGTGTGAACACGGAGGAGGAGAGGAGTAGGACGAGGATTTTTTTTAAGGATAGAGAGAGAGAGAGAAAAAAAAGAGAACTGGTGCAATCCAGTCTGTGGCTCCTGCCGTTGCCCCCGGATACGGATGGAGTGGAAGCGCGAATTTGGAGCTGGAAGGAGCTGCAGCTGCCTGGTTACCATAGCGATGTGGATGCAGGACAAGTGAAAAGAGAGGCAGAGAGAAAGGCTAAGAGAGAGGGAGAGGTGGAACTCAAAGAAGGGAACACACCAAGAGAGATGGAGGAGGAGAGAAAGGTCTAATGTTGAAAAAGTCAAGTACTTTGTTGAACAATGGTGTGGTGGTAAGGTTGTGATGGAAGGAAGGGAGGAGGAAGGCCTCAAAGAGATTCTCAAGGGATCCTAAGCTCATACATGGACCCCCAGGACTTGCCACTGGAGACTGCCACCTTTAGGGGGACCTAGGGAACACACACACACACACACACACACACACACACACACACACACACACACACACACACACACACACACACACACACACACACACACACAGAATAATCAATAATTCAATTAATAATCATTGGTTGAAAAACCAGTCGGGGTGATTTCTGAGACGGGAGCATTTAAAAGTCTCGCTCTTCTCCCTCTGCTGACACTGTGTACGTCCCCATTAGCCTCAACTCTGTGTCCATGGTTTACCAAAGCCATAGACTGAGTAGTGCACAATCTCTGAGCATGATCACTGACTCTATTAGTCTATCTAAAAGTAAAATGTTTCTACTTTCAGGCACTGACCTTGAGATGGACGCCCTGCTGGTCCATGTGCTGCAGGGACTCCATGGTGCTCTTCACCAACGCTGCACACACACGCAGGAAGCCACACAAATGTTATCAATCATGTTAGTGATCATGGTCAAATTAGTATAAAATGTATATGAATTGTAGCTATTTTAGATAAAATAAGCAAAAACAAACCTAAAATAAATGTTAAGCTTGTTTGATAACTGATTTCCAAAGCTGATTATGAATCTAGTACATTTACCTGCAAAGTTTTCCACCTGTGAGTCCTCCACTTCGTACAGAAGCTCATCATGGAGCTGCGCTATCAACCTTCAGTTACAAACACATCCAGAAACACATAAAACATCAACTATGACGACACTTCTAACACAAGTACTAGTAAATATATGTGGCTCCCAGCCGATCCCAAGTATCTCCATCAACTCCCCCCTCTACTCTGCAATTTGGCTCCCTCATCAAGTGTGTTTACTCGAGCTGAATGTTTAGCGTGTGTCAGCAGCATCATTTGGGAGATTCAGAGCGATGTGAGGAGTCAGTGTGGGTTTCATTACAAATGTATGAAAGGAGAGAATGAAGGATACAGAGCTTAGCATAACACTGGAGAAATGGCTTGTAATAGGAGCATCCTCGGTTCAGCAGAGCAATGATTCACGGTTGTACCTGGCGGTGAGCGAGCTGGTGGACACGAGGTTGAAGATTCGGATCATGGCCACCTTACAGAGATCAGCAGCAGAACCTGTGCACATGTACACGTGAGATTGAGCTCAAATATGTTGCCATGGGGTTGTTCGGTCACTGTCAGTTATCCCACCTTGAACTGTAAAGTTGACAGCCTGCCTTTCAGCCTGCATGCGGATTCCCCAATCTGGAGAGTGGATGTGAGGGAGGGTTCGTCGACGACCCATGATGGACAGCACATAACCTAGAAAAAGCAAAAAAGAGTCAGGTTCATTGTGGCCATGTGCATTATTTTCTTCAGTCGAATTTATTCAAATTTAGACCAACATTTTTCCTGAGGGCCGGTCCTCTCTCACGACCTCGGACCCTCCATGGCAACTCTGCTGCTCCTTCAACATTCACTCACACTAGAGATCGTCTGAAGAAATTTTATTCTCCCTAAAATCGGCATCAGCCCCAAAAATCCATATTAATCGGCCTCTACAAGTTTAAGATCAGGAGAAAACCTTTCTAAAGACAAATTCACATTTTGACCAACAACTCTGAATGGAAACAGTTTTTCTGAGCCAGTCTCCATTGTTTCAGTCCAGTGAGTCATCCATGAAGCTACAAAGGACAGTTACATGAAAGGTCATTTGTTGAAACAGCGTTATAGGTGATTATGGTAACAGCTAGCTTACAATGACACACAGGCACGCAACAGAAACACACACACACACACAAACCACTGCATCCACGTAACAAGTAGAAAAGCAAAGAATGCAGGCCTTCAAACACACTGGAACACAATAATGTGATGTACAAAGTACACAAACACATCATACACAGGTATGCAACACACAGTTAGAGACACACACACACACACACACACACACACAGTGGGCCCAGTACATTCCACCAGCTAACAACAATGGAGCAGGCTTTACAGCTAAATCCCTGTAGTATCCCGTACTATGAGGAAAGCCAACCATGGCATGAAACCTGAATGACCCTCTTCCTAGAACACACACACCTACACACCTACACACACAGACATAAATGCAAAGGAAATGAACGCACACCACTAGAAACAAACACAAAAACCAACTCACTGTGAATCCACCGTTGACACATGAGTGTGACCTTTTCATGAAGAATGTGACCTTTGTTCCGGGCCCCAGTGACAGGGACGTGTAGTGTACTTTAGGTCAGTGAAAACACATCACACAAATGCTCCATTTATAGACAGGTATGACTGTGAATCATACTGGAATGTGTGTGTTTTTCATTCTCCGTAAAACTGTTTTTTCGACTCAGGGTGGTGTCAAAGACTCGGCTTTTTTAAGTTGATCAGAGAGAGTGGCAGTATAGTTGTTGGGCAACAATTTATTATCACTGAATTATCATTTATTAACTTTTAGTGATATTTTACTGTGATAAAATCATTGTTTCACTGTTTAAACCAATTATTTCAAATGGACTTTTGAGGGCAGATGACACAACATGAGTAATACCTAGGGATGACTTCATTTTCTTCCTAAGCATGTCATGTATCTGTTAATCAAATTTGATTAAACCGCGCCCGCAGTCCCGATAATGCATTTCACTTTTTAAGCATTATCTCAGTAAATATATTATTAAACAGGCGTGTTGCCTATTCCTAGAGATGATTGAATGATATGATCAAGAAAAACCTAACATTTGAATTTATCACAGGCTTTCAGCCCTTTGTAGTAATGATCCGTTTTGTAATTTATTATGTGGAAAAGCACTTTAATTAGTATTATTACCTTCTTTTCTACTTGATTTTTTTGAGATGTAAGAAAAGATTAAAATATATGTAGTAAATCTAAGAGGCCATTGAGAAAATTTTGCAGTAGCTGCAATTTTACTTTTTTCATTCTTGGCCTTATCCATATAGCTTAGTGCCACAGCCTTTTGTGCCATAATCTATTAAAGGCTTAAAACCTATGAGGCTGAAACTACAACTATAATTTAAATCTATTTTTAAGTCTTAACCAACTTTATTCTCTGCAGTTACGAAATATCTCAATAGATACGTGCATGAAAATGTGACTGTGCCTCAGAGCCTGGACGTGTTCATGTGTGAGTGTTAGCACAGCGGGGTGTTTACATATCTGTGCAGATAAAAGCTTCCTTTTGTCTGTCGAGGCCTTCAGAAGAGTCGACTCATTTTTTATCTCTGTGATTCCCCCTGTTTTTTTCGTCATATTTTTTTTAAACCGTCCTTACGAGTGAAGGTATGGCATTCGTCCCAAGAGCTTTGATGAAATGTGCATGATATGAAGAACAACAGGACGGGCTTACCCAGAGTGGTGGCTTTACCTCATTTTAATATCAAAGACAGTGAGTTTCAAACACTGTTCAGAGAAGCACAATCTTGGCAAATGTGAAGAAAGAGACCATTAAATATTCCTGCTCTGGTTCTCATCTCTGTATCCTTCCTCCTGGGTTTCATTTTATGCTTCTGTCACCATGAAATATTCTGCCTTTTACTTCTCTCTCTGCCTTCACACCCATACTGTGATACCATGACATTCACCTCACCTTCACTTTGCCCTGTCCCATACGCTTCCAACAAATATGACAGCAGCTGAGCCTGCACCTCATCTCTGCTCAGCCTGCCAGCATCCACAGAAACTGAGCAAAATCCTCTGCGTCGGATACCAATCAACTATTAACTCAGAGAACAAGGAGCAACAGCATTAATCTCTCAATCCACCGGCTCCAGCCGGTGAATCTGGTGTGATGTTGTTCGCCTCCTCCCAGCCAGAACAGACTATCTTAATCGATCTGCTGTAGTCCTGCTGTGGAATGAGGGAGGGTGCGACCAAAGGGGAAGCGATTTGAAAACAGAGACGTGAGGAGAGTGTGAGGGAGAGACAAGAAAATGCAAAGAGAAAAACAGAGAGAGTAAGCCAGACAGACTGAGGGACAGCGAGACAGAGCGTGTGGGACGAGCAGGGCCGATAAATCCCAGCACTGTCTCCGATGGGAGCATCACCATGGTGATGAGCTGAATTAAAGCCGACTGTTGGGTGCATCATCACTCTGCCCCTGAGAACGAGGAGGCTTTCCACTGTGATCCGTGTGCAGCATTTGAGAAGAATGAGTCCAGTGCACTGCGTAGATGAAGAAGCCGACGCCGGGGAAACAGGGAAGTAAAGAGTAGGGAGAGGGGCGGGGTGTGGTGATGGGGTTGAAGTGGGTGATGGAGCACCTGTCTGAGCGGGACGGCGGGTCAGTGTTTTTGACAAAAGAGTCCACCCTCACGACTGGCATAAAAAAAACACCTGACCTAATTCCTGATGTTTACAACAAGATGAAGTGATTTTTCAGCAAAATAAAATGACTGAGGTCAGAGAGATGAGCTGAAACTAACACCCTGACACAATTTGCTCATTTGCACTAATCTGATTAGGTTGTAATTGGTTTACACTTCAAACTATCAGTGTTTAATTAGCAGGAACACCAATACTGCACACGTCTGATAAAGTAAAGACGGGATTAGATCGCAGGCCAGAGTCAGAGATCTTAATCTGATTCAGTGAATTCTGACTGACACTGGGCTCGTGTGCAACCAGGGTTAAAGTGCAGACTTTACACTATTCTGTGTGCGCGTGTTCAAGTCTCAGGTGTGCTGCGCTGGCAGTTTTGTTGGAATATAAATAGATTGTCCCGTCTCAACCGTCAGCCGCCTTCACATATAACACT
This sequence comes from Paralichthys olivaceus, assembly GCF_024713975.1. Taxonomy (NCBI): domain Eukaryota; kingdom Metazoa; phylum Chordata; class Actinopteri; order Pleuronectiformes; family Paralichthyidae; genus Paralichthys; species Paralichthys olivaceus. The sequence continues at coordinate 13,422,540 of NC_091114.1, read as the reverse complement.
CACCCAACCCCCCCCCCCCCCAACTCACCTTGTTCCCCCTCCTCCAATATTGACCCACAGCAGTTTGTCTCATTCCTGCTAATGTAAGCACATCCACTTCTTTTTCAGCCAAACACACACACACGCACAAATCCATAGTGAGTGTGGTCTGCGTAGTGTAACTAAAAGTGCAAGGTGTAACCCAAACACACATTTTGTTGTTATTATTTGTTTGCACATTTTGCTGAATTCACTTATTTGTATTTCTTAAAATTAACCCTTGATTTAACTTTGACCCTAACTTCTATTTCACAATCATTGATTAGTATCTGACTCATTTTAACCTTGAGGTAATATTTGAGAGGAAGAAGAATGTAGAGGGACCTTGTTTGTGGCACAGCTGGATGGTCCTGTGGATGAAGGCCTGGACTTCACTGTAGGTCTGGAGGAAACTGTCCTGGAACTGACTGGCCTGGTTGGCACTAACACCCAAGATCCCTGATAGTCTCTCGCGGCCTGTGGGGAACAACATTTACTGATTAACTTTGTCGTATTTAAAGATGAAAGCTTATACCAGGAGGAGCTGCAAGGGGAACATGCACAGATAAAATAAACATTTAACTTAGTGAGAGGTGCTAGTAGGCTTATGTTACCTTTGGACAAGAGCTAGACCGATATGTGGGTTAGCTGATAATATCGGATATGGGCCTTTCGCAGACACATCAGAATTTATGTTTACTGATATGAAAGATTTATTTTCCAGAACAAACAATGCGTAAAAGATTTATGTTGATATTTTTCATTTTCTTTGTTGTTTATATAAAATGTAGTTGTTGTGCTGAGCAAAACTAATTGGTTGCTAGGGTGGCTTCATGTTTATCATACAGATAAGAGAGCAGCATCAATCTTCTGAACTAATCTCCACAAGAAAGCATCCAAGCAGATTTCCCAAAATGATGAATTACGATCTTTGAGCTGACAAATATATAACCAGAGATTTTAAATGGAGCAAAACGACCTCTAGAGCAGAAGAGGCCGGGGGTGAGAGAGTAAAGGGAGGAGAGTGAACAGCAGACAGACTGGACTAGAGGGTGAGAGAAATGAAGGGTGAGTGACAGAAGAGGAGGAGAGGAAAAGATAAAAGCAGAGAGAGCAAAGACCAGGGTAAGACTGCCAGGGGTGTGTGCTATTCAGGTTTACTCTCCTGTTACCAACATTAGCTTCTTTTTCAGACAGGCAGCCTCTGAGTTTGAGGATGAAGATGTTTGAATTAATTCCAGTCGTCTCATCTGTCTGTGTGGTGCATTTACAGTTGGTGAAATATGTCAGCACCGCGGCCGTGTCACCAACGTGTCCGGTTTTGTGTTTTCACATGTGTGGAGCTAGACGCCACTGAGGCCCTGTTCAGACCCAACATTAACATCCTTCTCGTGCAATGGTCTGTGATGCATGTGGCCAAGTACTTTTTTAGCAAAATGAACAAAGTGGGTACGGTTTCATAATGAACCGAAAATATTTTCAGACTTCCCATTGTTTCCCAAACATTGATTTATCTGTGGAGGCCCCGACACAGTGTCAAGGCTGATGCCACATATTGATTTCAATTTTTTTTTTTACTATTTTAAATTAGTAAATCTTGTAGAGCTGCTTGCAGGAAATTGATTCGCTCAGCTGCTCCTTGTCTCTCTCCCTCTCTCACACACACACACACACACACACACACACACACACACACACACACACACACACTTGCTAAAAACAACAACACATTTGCTCTTTAAAAACACTAGTGACGTACAAAGATGTATATAGATGACGTTTATTGTGCATACTCCAGGTACCAAATGACGTTAAAGGACACAAGATGGTGGCACCTCTATCGGGGGGGGTGTATTTTAGCTTCATTTTTGTACAACGAGAGGAGGTTGAAACGTGTCGGCTGACTTTTAAATACAACCTATAATTTGGACATACTAGAGCTATACTTAGAGTTGTGCGTAGTGATGTAGGAGGGTGTGTAAGGTGCGAGAGCGCTCAGGCTCTGGAGAAACGCGTTCCTGCATCTGTATAAGGCCCCACATTCCTGCTGAATGAGGTCACTTCAGGGAGTGACCTTTGACCTGTCTTCCTGACGCTCACTGCACTGCTCCTCTTGTACTCCTCTCAATTTCTTTTGTCCTCTCTCTCGTCTTTTCTTCTACTGCTGCTGCTATCTTCCTGTTAATTCTGACATTTTGGGCTTTTTTTTTTTGCCCTCTCTCCATTGCCTTTGTGTTTTCTGCCCACACTGTGAAAAGTGTCTGTATAGTAACAAATGTGAAAATGCAAAAAAAAAGGCTGCGGATATTATTTTATTTTGTAAAGGTCACTAAAGTCCTATTTTTTTATCTATATTTTTTTGCCTTTATGATGAGTTCCTATTTTCACAGTGCACACGAAGCCCATCTCTCAGCTCCTTCATCTCTACTTTTTGTTCTCCAGCATCATCACTTGGCCTTCTTATTAGTTGACCTAATTGTATAACATATGTATGCGTGCCTGCGTGCGTGTGTGTGTGTGTGTGTTTGTGCGTGTGTGTGTGTGAGTCCATAGCACGGCTCTGCCCCTCCTCCCTGGCCTGATTATTGTCTTGCAGAGAAAGCTTCCTTTTAGTATTCAGTATCCATGGCAACGTATCCTTCCATGAAGAGCTGTCTGTCTATGCTGATCAGGAGCTCCCTCAATTCCTCTTCTCATTTCCCTCTTTCTTTCCCGCTGCCCCACCCACTCTTTACTCTTCCCCTTTCCCCTACATTACTCTCTCCTCCACGACCTCCCCCTTTCCCCTTTTTCGCCTTTAGCCTACATTTTCCGCCCACCTCCTCTCAGTACCTCACTCCATCATTCTCCTTACACACATTTGCCCGATTGACTATCAGATGTTAAGGTTCAGTGAGATTCCTAGAGTGGTATCAGTTATCTCTGTGTGGCTCTGTTGGCTTATTTTTCTTCTCTCCTGCCGAGCCATGACTCCAGCTAAAGCAGAAATACCACAGAAGCCTCCATCATCAGCTATAGAGCATCGGATTTTGTTGAACTCCTTAAGCGCACTCAAAGCCTGTGAAAGATCGCCGCTGGCCCAGTTCCCTACATGCACATTCTGATGCAAACCATGCGCTGTAGGATTTCTGCTGATTGGCTAATTAATTAAATCAAACATATTTTCTGGATTCGTCATGACGCTGGGCTCAGGAGGAACAGTGAAGGTCCTGTTTTGATAATATATCATGACTGAGTCAGAGTGAAAGCATGAAACTAAAAAAATGTATAGAAGTCTTTTGTGTAAACAACGCACGCTAAGCTATGTATTGTATTACACTTGTCCACTGGAATATTTTTATTTAAAATATTGGACATCTCTGGTGTCAGCAAACTGTAAAGAGGTCAAAACCAATGACATAACTGACCTATTTAGACGTATATAACAAGTGAAGCACATGACCAGGTTACTGATGATCTAATTTTATAGTAATTTAACCTTCGCTCAGTAAAATGAGTGAGAACGTTTGTCACAACACTGACCCACAAAGCCAGAAAAGCACGCAGCACCTGAGCAGGTACAGAAGCTGAGAGAAAATGACAAACCATAAAGAATTATAGCGTCTGCCGCAGGTGCAATTCTTAAAAAGCTGAACCCTACTCATGACCTCTGACCTCTTCACCCAGCTCAACAACTCTCCAGCTCTTTTTACCAATAATATATAATGACTGGCAACCCCCAATGCCCTCTACAAGGAGATGTTCGGCACACACTTTGTAGAAGCCTCAATAAAAAGAGGAGACTGACTCAGAGAACTCTTACAAAGGGAATTGTTCTGGATGTATATACATTAAAAGCCACACGATACCCAGGTTTAAAAGCAGAAGTTGTATTTACAGTTGATATAATTTAACATCCATGAGATATTAAAGTCTTTTCAACTCACCATCTTGTCAAGTGCCTCAGATTCCTTCAACTTGTCTAGTGTTCATCAATATGTTTGTCACTTCATCAGGCCATATGGTGCCTTACCATGTCCTTCCATTTTGTCTCAGACACATATGCCTCAGTTAGAAAGCATTAAAGAGCTGCGGCTTCTGAAAGTATGATACAACAGATTTCCCTCATATATATTAAGATATATATGTTTCTAATTTTTGAACTCAAACGAACAAGCTCTACATCAGAAGCCAAGCAGTTGCTGATTAATGTATTTAAAAGCTGCTGTCGTCTGGTATAACTTCAGTTTTTACAACTAGCTGACATTGTCAGAACTGTTATTATGATTTCACACTACAGGCTTTTGAAAATCAGGCATTTATGAAATGTTGGTACCTTGATGGTCCACTGACTGTTTCACATCAGATCATAGCAGCGGCTGTTAAGGAGCTTTGTTTTAGTCTAGAGGAAAAAGCTGCAGTTCTTCAGAAGCATGTCAACATGGTCACGCTCTACGCAGACACACAAATGTCCATGTGATTATATGCACAAAACATTTACTGACATATATAAGTGCTCAGATGTTAGTTTAGTCTCACATGACGCTGTGTCACTGGTCATGTGTGTAGGTTCACAAGAACATGCACATATGAGAACCACACTTGGGTCAGAGTCTCTTTATGAGCCACAAGGGTGCATACATTCATCCTCCTCTGCCTCTCACCCACGTCTGTCCACTGTGTGAACTCAGGAATGTGTTCCACAACATGGGAGTAAACACACGAAGATCACAAACATATACGGGTTCTGACAACCTGGAATTAAACTATTTTCAGGTTCTTTCTTCCTCGATTTGTTTTATCCCAGAATCTCTGAAGCTCACATAACTACCCTCTTCACACCATGAACCATTTATAACCTATAGATGAAAACCTCTTTTTGAAACGATACAGGTCGACTGTCCAGCTCATAGATGTTGTCTGAGGAATATTTCTATCTTCATTAATCAATAATTTATCCCCCACTGCCCTGTGAGTGTGTGAGTGTGTGTTTGTGCTCACCTGCCCCGTACACAACGGAGTAAACGATGCGTTTAGCGTGTTCCCGATCCTCAGAGGTCACCTGACCCTCGCTTATCCCCTTCCTGAGGTACAGAGATAAACAGATTGAGAGAAACGGTGGATTTTTTTTATATCTAAATGAACTATATATTGTTTTAAGGTGAACAAAATGGTGTAGAGTTGAAAAGATTGGTTCAAAAATCAGGTAAATTGAAACGTAGACAGATGAGGTGGTAAATCAATAAGAAATGAAGAAGGGAACAACTAAAGAAGAACTAGAGGGACACTCCGAACTCCAAACACTGATTCAAACATAACCTCCTTGGCAGAGGTAATAATGTGGAGCAGGAGAGGAATCCTGGACACATAAAAAGAAAAGAAAGAAACGTGAGACAGAGTGGAAAAAGACAGAAAATGAAAATTACTGAATAGAAACTAGAATGAAATGAAAAAATAAAAACCAAGTGAGGCATGAACGTTAAAAGAACATGAACTGCAAGTGGACAGAGGGTCTAGAAAATAAGGACAGAAGAAGAGAGAGAGAGAAAGAGGACAGTTATGTAACGTGACTTGTAGACAGCCGTAGAAGTGGGGATCAGACAGGGTGGGACGTCTGCAAAGTGGCATTTCTGGAGGGGCTGACGGGGAGCTGCCAGGGCTGATCAGTGTAAAGAGTGGGTCCCACACACACACACACACACACACACACACACACACACACACACACACACACACACACACACACACACACACACACACACACACACACGTGTCTGCTGAGCCTCAACACAACAGTGTTTCATAAGGTCAGTTGTGTCAATGTCTGTTGCCTCAGGGTAGGTTCTTAAATATGAGATGATTACAGTCAAAATTCTTACCCTCTCACAAAACATACATACACGTCTGTTAAATGCCAGCTTAAGGTAAATGCTGGGTTATATAACCTTAAATACTGGTGACCCAAAGGTCAGCCTCTGGGTGAGCAAAATCCATTCTAGCTTTTCACTGCCCCCTGCTGGATAGGTTAATAATCTGCTGGAGGCTTTTAAAAACTGCAGCGTCAGATATGCAACATACAGCATTTTGGATCTGAAACACACTCCTATATCTAAGCTTTCCTACAATATCAGGTTGTTCTCACGTGAACAGTTTGGCAACTGACACCTGTCTGCAGGAAGTTGTAAGAAAAGAACGCTGAGAAACGAGGCCGGTTGCTCTTGGCTGCTTCAGAAGACAGTTATTCTCATCATAACAAATCTAAATTATAAACAAAGCAACAAGGAATCAGTGGTGTAGCAGGCTGACTGAAACAGTTTTCTACATTTGTCACATTCTGATCTAAACCTGTTTGGATGTAGCGTCTGTTTTGGCCCCATCCATCATTCTGTTGCAAGATACTTCGTTTTTCACATTTTCACCAATTCATTGAGTGTAATTTAGTGCAGCTTGATTAAATTTAAAGGGACTGATCGGACTTGGAGAAGAGACATGTGCTCTACTAACCAAAAATAATTGAGGGTTCATTGGCGAGAGAATGATGTGAGGAAAGAAGGGGAGAAGGAGGGGAAAAGATGAGAAGAAAAAAAAGAAATAAAATAGTGATGAGTGATGAAAAAGGATAGAGAAAGAAAGAAGGAGAAAATACTGGAAGGAAGGAAAGGGTGGGACTTGAAAATATAAGAACAGGGAGATAACTGGAAGAAACAAAATAGAAGACTATAAAAACCAGAGAGTAAGGTTTAGTATAATCCCTGCAGAGCTGCAGTGACAGCACACCAATTAATTTGTTTAAGGTGAGAGAGAGATAATGTAAGAGACAAAGTATAGCCTCAGCAGAGCTGTAATTATGGCCTGTGCGACCAGGTAATCTGTTTAACCGGCCGCCCTCTGCCACACACCTGACTGAGACAGACGACAGGAGTAAAGGTAGGACACTGGGACACACACACACAAGACAGGCAACACGACACAAATACTTCACAACTTGACAATGTAATCACTAGGGGCGACTGGCCCAGGGGTGTCCTGCCCATGGACAACAGAGAGCAAAGGAGGCTGATGGCACGGTAGTCATGGCAACAAGATTATAAGCGTATGAAGTGAAGGAGGCGGCAGTCTGGAGAGAGAGTGAAGGAGAGACTGGGCATGAGAGAGGGAAAGAGAAACCCTGTGTGGAACCATGAGTGTCATCACTGGCCTTTGAGATCGAGATTGAGTGTGTGTGTGCGTCTTACCACTGAGAGGCCAACATGGTAAAGACGTCAGCCTGGGGGTTGGTAAAAATGCGGAGCAGCTCAGGGTCGGAGGAGAGATGAGCTAAGAGACGCAGCTCCACCTGGCAGAAGTCTGAAAACACCACACACATACAAACCTCTTCTTAATGACACATGGCTTCAATCACACATCCATGATCCTCAGCCTGTCACCTTCAGTTGAGTCATTTCCAACATTTTAGCCATAACATAATAACCAACAGTGAGTGTGTGAAGATGAAGTCCCAGGTGTAGGTGAGATGAGCGACAGAGCTGGAGCTCCCATAGAAGAAACTGGTGCCACTGCCTCCTACATGCTCGTCTCCGTATTACAATGCAAAACTGTGAGTCTAAAAAGATGCATCCTCCTTTTTCCTTCAGCCACCAAAAAGCATGATGCTGACCCCTGATGTCATTATACCAGATATGAGATACATGGAAAAAAAAAAAAAAAAAGATAATACACACAAAGCAGTCTGATTTAATTCTCACACACACATTTACCAGCCCGAGACTGACTTGTTCACCATGTATTAACAGTTAAAACATGGAGATAGAACAGGGGACGTCAGACAGTTACAGAACAGACACATGAAAATTTCAACAACAGAAAAAACCTTGGAGACCAAATCCTTTCACAAACTCACCCGAGGCAATTACAGTACAAGCAGAGAGATAACCAGAGGTACTAACAAGACACAGTGATGGAACACACACACACACACACACACACACACACACACACACACACACACACACACACACACACACACACACACACACACACTCTTTGTGGCAGGTGACAGTTTATCAGAGTGACATGTACTGTACTGACAAGCCTACAATTCTCTTGTCAGCTTGGAAGATCGAAACCAAAACATCTCTCAAGACAAACACACACACACACACACACATAAAGCCACTGTAGTTCATTCCATTACTGTAATGTCACTCCTCTTCCTCTGCTTTGCTGCTTCAAATTCAAATTAAACCCGACTAAATGCATGAATAAAGACTCAAAATGGAAAAGTGGAAACACTGAAAGAGTCTTTTTCTCAGTCAGGATGAAGCAACCAGCTGTAACAGGTTTCAGCTCACACGGGAACAAAAAGAACGATGGAGGATGGGTGTATGGGATCGTGATGGGGGAATGTCACGCACCAGCACATTCAAAATAGACATCGTTCCATTTATCGTCATGGAGATAAATCTGAAAATGTATTGCGATGCAATTTCGGGTAAATTCTCAATTCTCAGCCCCGCTGAGAAATAAATTCCCTAGACTGTGCTGTTTAAAATGCAGGTCATGACAAACACCATTTACTGTTTAACCCAGGTCAGACACAGATGGCAGAGGAAGTGGATAAAAGGGAAAGAGAGAAGAGGATGGAGGTGGAAAAATAAGAAAGCAGGGTGGAGGGTTGAGGGTGAGGTGAGAGATGGAGGGGAAGAGATGACCGGCTTTGGTTGTGATGAGGTGAAGGAGGGAGTTTCTAAAGATATCATCCCATCAATGTTTTATGAGCCCGATCACATTTCCTCCGAGCATGGCCACCGGCCTTGGAAACATATTGCTGACCAAGATCTGTGTGTGTGTGTGTGTGTGTGTGTGTAGAAAGAGAGTGTGAAACTGGCATGAATAAAAAGAAAGAGAGATTATGGGGATGAATCCTGTAAAATCAAATGTATGAAATATAAAAGTAAACATGAAGGTAGGGCTTTGCATGTGTTCTTCTGCTTCTTCCTGTCTCTGTGATAAAAATGCCACTATCAAGAATCCTTGTATTGATCCATACAGAAATAGCTCCAATCTGCAGTAAACTCTAAATAGACCCGTAAACGAGAGGATAAATCCTGTCTCCCCTTCAAACCGAAACTATATAACTGAGAATATATCGTTTTTAGATGCTCACTCTGATTAGTTTTATTAATACATTCATTATTAATCAACTGAATATTCACTATTGGTTTCCACTCACTTGTGATGTGAATTTTCAAACAAGAGGCACTTTATCCTTATCAACATTCAATACGTGGTATTGAAGCTAAAGCCAAAGCAATTTTGATGATTGACAGAACAATGAACGTTGATTGACAAGATATTGTTAACTTCATGGGTTTGGGTTTTAAGAATTTAACAAGAGGCGTTTACTATTTTTACTAACAAAATAATGTATAACTTAGAAATTTAAATAACTTGTAATAAGTAGCCCTAATAAATAGAGCACTTCAAATATATGAATAATATAAGCCTTTCAGAGAAATATCTGCTTTTATGTTTGCCGAGAGAAAAAGGTGTATTTTATGGAATAAACAATACAGAAAAGATGTGTATTTGTTTATATTTTTGCTCTATATATTCAGTTCTATTTGTGTTTTCTCTTTATCAGCCCCCAAAAATCCATGTTAGTATATTGGTTTACTGATTAATCTCTTTGTAAAGGCAGATTTTCTTTTTCTTTTGCAGTGTTCAATTTCAAACATAGAATATTTTACACTCTAACCAAGATAGACAGATAGATAGATAGATAGATAGATAGATAGATAGATAGATAGATAGATAGATAGATAGATAGATAGATAGATAGCACCATGTATTGCTTTAGATTACAGATATTAACAACAATAAATAAGAAGGCACCAGCACCAGTTCGTTGGACAACATCCTAAGATATCATGGGACTAAGTCTCATACATCTTTAATGTTTCCAGCTACAGTGGCCTGAACAGCCCTCAGTGCTGCTCTGCAGTACAGCGTGGAGTATGAAGGTTAGAGAAAAAAAGCTTAGGAGCCCAACTCAAACCTGCAGATTGAGAATATGAAATGTCCCTTGTGGGTTGGGGTTGGTGGAGAAAAGCTTCCAGAAAGAATAAGCAAACCAGCACAAGCCGAAGTAATAGTTCCATAGGTTGAACTAGATTCTTCAAGTTAAATAATGTGGAATCGTCAGAGCAAGGACTAAAAAATGACTTCGTGATAATCATAATAATAAATCTACAACTGCTGTTAACATTTTAATCTACCTTTAACTTCAGACTTTATCGTCCTGCATTGAAGGTCAAAACATCTGCATCACTGAAAAGTGGAATTATGATTTTCAAATAGATTCTATTACAATTTAATCATTAAAACTAATGGTGATAATAACAATAATTAAAAATTCTTCAGAGGTAGCAACTTTCAAACACATTGACGTGTCTCTGAGTTAAACTTTTAGGACACTGGGAAGTGATAATAGTTTAAAGAAACACACACAAACACAGATGAGTATGAGTTGCTCCACTTTGGGAAGGACATCAGAGGACACAACTGGGTGAGGAGGGGTTGTTTCCATGACAACCTTGCCTCTAAACACATGTGTGAGTGTGTTTGTGTGGTTGTTGTGGGTATTTGTTAGCCAGATGCTGTCCGTGTGTTGCTGCCCTGTTGTGTGTACATGTGGGATCCTCTCTCTTTTTCGCTGCTGTCCTCCTGCTAACCCTGGTTTATCCGTCTGGTTATGTAAGTGCGCGACACACTGTCAGGGCCAGCAGACGCCCAGCCTTCCCCGAAGAGCCCTCCCAAGCTGACAGTGTCCTCTCTCTGCAAAGCACAGACCGGCAAAACCCCCCAAAGTGACCTCAGACCAGCTGAGGCTGTGTCAACATGAGGGTTTTTGTAAGTTACAAACTTGAAAAGACAAGTATAGCTGAGGCAAAACAGTTACGCTGATTAGATGCAACACACGAAAGTACAAAAACACAGCAAGAAGACAAATCTTAATATCTTGTGTTTGCCCCACTTATCAAATTTTCAGATGAACTGCTGTCAACAGATTCACACAAGTCTGAACCATGAATGCAGAACTAATGTGGTTTAGCTGTAAAACAGGAACTTCTCAGCTGCTTCAGGTTACGGCCTGCAGCTAATGGTAAAAATCAATTTGTGTCAAAACATGTGAGTGACTTAAGTCTAAGAGTGAGGCCTTTACTTGTTAGTTGCACTGTCAGCGAAAGTAAAATGACATAAATGAGATCCCTCTCACAAAAGTATCTTTGTATACTATGGAGAAAACTGGAAAAATGGCAGAAAGAAATGATCCCAAAATGAAATGTTTCGAGTTTATGAATTGACCTACCTGCAGCAAGGAAGGTGTAGCCCTTCTGAGGAATGAACATGGCTCGAGGGTGAACTGTCACCACCTCCTCCTCCTTTCCTGTGGGACCAAACACAGACCCCTGAGGAACACCTCACCACATCACGCCTCGATCGCTGCTGTTTAAAATGTGTGCACTAGTGTCCTCCAGTAACGTCTGTGCAGGTTTAAACTCTTTGAAACACAAAGTCTGTTTCATCAGGAACAAAAGTGTTTCCACTGTGTGTTCTATTACCTGTAGTTGAATGAGGTCTGTTTGCTTTGATAGATGAAGACATTTTAAAAAAATGTAAAAGGCCTCACATTTCAAATGGTGAAACTTTTTTTTCAGTTCGTCTGCATCAAAACCATGAAATTATCAGGTATAATATTTATTGTATTTTCTGTTGTTATTCAAGTTTTAGGTAAATACAATATACTCAGTACTTATCACACTCAAAAAATTAGCACATTAACTTTAGCAAATAATAGTTGTGTAACCCCACACACACAAACCTAGTTTATCACAAAGCACTTTTAATTGCTGGTTATGAGTCGTGCTAGAAAGAACTCAAACTACATCGACCTGCCATGTAAAGAGCAGCATCTACTGTGTGTCACAGCCGATCACAACACATAAATTGTAATAATAAATACATTCTGTGTGTGTTTGTGTGGTTGACAGACACTGACAGAGACAGACTCAGAGAAACACTGACAGTGAGAAGACGGGGACTTAGTGAAGCAATAAAGAAAGTCAATACATCTAACTTAGTTAAGTTGTGAAGCCAAAACGCCCCATTTAGACACAAATCAGAATCCAATCAGGATCACTCTATCACTGCACTCCACACTGATGAGGTCCAGTACAATCACATCCTCTGTCAGCATGGTGAGACCACCTCTTCAGCAGCTGCAGTACACACACATACAAATACTGCACTGTAATCAGTTGTGATTAAGGCTGCAAACTCCCCTCCCCTGAAGGCACGAGAACATAACTGATGTGGGGATGACAGGCGGCAGAGGAGAAGTAGAGATGATGTGCAGGATGGACTGAAGAAGATTTGATGACAGGGAGTTTTGGGAATCTGAGTGAGGAGCAGGAGTGCTGATGTTAGCACCTACGAATCACTCAAACAGAGCGAGAAAGAGAAAGAAAGAAAGAGGCAGAGAGAGAGAGAGCAGGGGACAGAAACAGAGGTGTAAAGTTGAGAGTGAGATCACCACAGTTACGAATGGAAGCAGAGTCGATGTGGCCTGACAACGCCAACAAATGGCTGGACTTATATCGATGTTTTATTCATTAACAAATGGAAAAATACGTTTTTTTGTCCTGTGCTTGGGGAAAAGTGTCAGGCGGCTAATCCTGCGCCTCAGGAAAGTAGAAACTGGAGCGCTGCAGATAAGAGATGACTTCACAACACTGCAAGACGCCATCTTTAATTAGGAGCTGATCGTTTATCTAATGACATAAACCCATGACATCATTCTTGGATGGACCAGGAGTTTGCACAAGGGGCACGTCCACTTAGGCTGACATTAAAGTGCAGTCACGGACGATGTGATACATCCCTGACAGCCATGCCTTACCGTGGATGTACTGCTTCTTGGTGATTTGAAGAGGCTGTCTGGGCAGCGCCTGGAAATTCTAGTTAGGAGAGAAAACACATTTTGTGAGCCAGCTCAAGTTGACAATACAGTCCCATTTAGTGTGTAGACACTGTTATAGTCTCTCATTACTTGATGGAAATGAGTCGTCCCTTTTTCAACAGTATTTTGTTCAGATAATTTATTCCCCACTGAAGAAACCTGAATGAACTAATATAGCTTTGCACACGAGAGAGGTCATATACTCTATACACTGTGTCTACTGAAATATCCTGAATTTTGTCCCAAGTACAGACCAAGCTGTTAAAAAAAAAACTGATCCTACTTTTAGGCAAAAGCACATTTTGCTGCTTTTCTTCTGAAGCAAAAAACAAAATAATAACCGTATGACAGAGATGTGTGAGTTTAATATTCCAGTCTCCTGTCGTAGTCAACACTTTTTACAATTCCCAAGTATCCAAATGTCCCATGACAAGGAGAAACCCTTTATAGCATTTAAATGGCGCTGGCTGCTTTGCTCGGAGAAGATCAAGAAAAACAGAAAGCCACCCTGAGACTCCAGCCAGCACCACACATCTTTGAAGTTTTCAAACCCACGTCTTAAAATAGGAATAGTCTGATGCTCACTGGGCGGTCGACCCACCCTGGAATCGACTCACCGAGTAATCTAACACGCTGCTGATAAAGACATACACACACTAACACATACAGAATTACATGTATGCAGCTTTATTCTGCCTGAAGGAGGAAAATGGGAAAGCTCACAAGCTTTCCCACACCGTTTGAAGGTTCATACTCAGCACTTTTAAATTCCTGTTAATCGCACTGTAACCACCCTTTAAACACACACACACAGAATGACGCATGGAAAGTTGCTCTCTGAGACACACACACGCACACACACACACACATGCAGACAATAACTAAAGTGTCTTCCATCGTGTTCAGAATACAACTGTGCATGTAGTTGGAGCCCACAGTGAGTGTGCATGGTTGTGTGAGATCCAGAGAGAAACAGAAACAGCTCTCTGTTTCCACTACTCATCCATTATTCAAGAAGGAGTGAGGGGGGAGAGAGAGAGAATATGAAAAGACAGGACTGCAGTGACAGGGTGTGGACAGTGGAAACGATACATGAGGGACCAGGCACCAGCCCCCTTTGCACATACACACACACACAAACTTTGTGTGAGATAAATAACCTGCAGTGTGTATTTGGGGCAGAGTGAATGGCAGAAGGTGCAGGTAATTACTAATATGTGTGTGTGTGTGTGTGTGTGTGTGTGTGTGTCTGCTCTGTGGGTGTGTTGCCCTGTGATGTGACAGGTTACTCACTATGTCAGTTGTGAATGCTCAGCTTTCCCATCATGCACAGTGACGGAAGCATAAATCAGGACTCGGGACACACACGCACACAAACACACAGACGACATATAGCGTACAGAGCACAGTGAAGGACCCGAAACACTGTGCAGCACACTAATTTTCCCAGGGTACACTCTGACCCTTTTCCTTCAGCTTATTCACACGCTTCTCTGCTACTGCAACACATCACAGATACAACAATACACACAGTGTGCTGCACAGGAAATACACGCAACAGAAGACAACCTATGGAAATGTTATTTTGATATGCAATCAAAACCCTCAGATATTGTGAGGGTGAAAGGAGGGATGAGAAGGAAAAAGAGGATACAAAGACAATCAAAGAGACGGAAGGGTGGGACACAAAGATCGACAGAGATGAAGAGATAAAAGAGAGAAACAAGTATCAACAAAATGAGAATTGAATGATTAAACGGCAGAGATGCAGAGGGACTATACCGAGCATGCATCACTGCAGTTTGAGAGAGGGGGGGTGAATGAGGAATTGTAAAATATATAATAGCCCAGGTCAGCGTGCTCACTGCTGACAGTACAGTTTAACACACACACACACACACACACACACACACACACACACACACACACACACACACACACACACACACACACGAGCCTAAAGACAATAAACATCCATAATCAATACGTGCTGTCACACACACACACACACATTGTCACAAATCGTCGACATTTGTGACAAGGCAAGGAGCCGCACTTTAGGTTTACATGCCAAATAAGTGTTAGTAAGTAAGCTATTTGAAACTATGAAGGTTAGTTACGTCAGTGGTGTATGGAGTATATGTGCGAGTGAAAGCTTCTGTATGCGTTGGCGTTGCATCAGGAAAACATTGATATGAACTGAAACTTGCAGAGTGCACCTGAGGACAGAGAGAGAGAGAGAGAGAGAGAGAGAGAGAGAGAGAGAGAGAGAGAGAGAGAGAGAGAGAGAGAGAGAGAATAGGACAGAGTTGGTGTGTGAAGCCGTGGTGGAGGTTTAACCAGGTTTCATTACATTACACTAACAATCACTTCCTGCCCCCGGGCACCTGCTAAAGATGACAGGTTAAACAGAGCGAGCAGGAAGGCAGGGGTCCTAACAACAGGAACATGACTGATAATCAATAATGAACATGTTAAATGCAGACATGCATGTATGCTGTGATAACATGAGCACTTACAGCTTTGGTGTACTCCAAACAAATGGACCAGTGACCAGAAATCTAACTACTACCAGTGAAATGTTGCTACCAGTGATGGTGCCACCCACTGGGAAAATGTATTCACTGCATCCCCTCTTAAAAATCCAACCTAAGAGAGAAAAGAGACTTCCAGGTCCCACCCTCCCTTTCCACTGAGCTCCAAAACTGTCTCCAGAGCTACTTCCCACACAGGATAGTAACCAAAGCAACCAGAAAAACAACAACACGGAGACTGACTGCTTATTTCAAAACATTTTGAGCACACCAACCACCAGTAAGAGTTATATATTCAGCACACATGTATTTGTAAACTGACCGTCTTACACTAAAATCTAAGTAAAAAAAGAGTACTCTCAGTACAAACACACACACACACACACAGACGCCTGCTCTGTGTGTCAGCTAGGTCATTATCGCTCTAACTGTGCATGGAGAACAGAGGACCAGTTCATTAGTGGACACTGTGGGAGTCAGACTGAGAGAGACTGGCAAGGGTCCAAACAAGTGCACAAACAAACGCACACAAGAATACATCCTTGGATTTATTCTGTTTGCCAAATGTCTGAAACTCAGGCAGCTCTTATGACAATTTGAGTACTTTAGCAGAAAGAGCCGTGATATCAACCGCGGAGAGCGAGACAGCAGTCGTACAGTGTGTGCGGCACATTAAAATACACAGAAACCGATTCACATGAGCACCTCCACAGGACGGGCTCCATTAAATGTTGGCTGATGTTGTTGTTCCTCCCCTAATTACATCAACGTGCATGAATTATAGCGAGCTGACACAAATACTTGTGTACTGCACACATAAAAAAAAAACACACAACATAAATATTCCTGCACTGTCAGACACAAGACAAACACACACTGACACACAGCTTGAAAATGTGCCTGAGCCATTGTGTGCCGGACACCCCGACACACTTGTGTTTCCCTCTCCCAGGCTCATTGACTCTGAATGGGCCACTGAATCATGCAGATGAGCTTGTTTTCTCTGTTGTTTTTTCTCCATGACTCAGACCGCGGACAGCAGCATCATTTCTTATTCTCCATAACAACCCGCTGTTCGTATTCTTTAATGTCCTCCTCATGTGCAAATATGGGAATAAAATAGCCTGGTAATTTTCCCAACAAGAGCCTGACAATGACAAAGCACCTGTTAGTGCTGTTGACTCAGGAATTCATGTTTCTGGGTTAGCATTGGATGAAATATTCACAGTGGTTAAAGTTACAGATTTTTAGGGGCTGATACGCTGAAAGATTTCTGATACGGATGTGTCGGCTGTGTGTGATATTGTGTATGAGGGATTGAGTACAAGTGGATTTGGGGACATCTTTAGTTTGATATATTGGTTTCAAAGATGCACCAACACTCAATTTGTTGATTTTAAAACCTGCAGAAGTATTTTCTCAAAGTTGCTCTGTGGTTTATGTAAATGATTTGAAATCTCTAAGTTATTTCCACCAGTGAACTGCAGCTGGGAGTCCCAGCAGGTGCTGATTTTTTAATGAGCTACTGTTTTACCCTGGCAGGTCTTCCCCAGGAGCCACATCCATGAGTGAATAAAGGGTCTGAGCTGCTTCCTACAACATGGGTGTGCCTTATCGTTCTCCTGACTCAGGATTATACTGTGCATGCATCATAAGTGATGGACTGATCAGTGATTCACACTAATATATTAGTGCATCTGCCAATAATTACACACCGAGTGTTAGCACAAGTTGAATAAAATCCACACTGCAAATTTACCCTGTGCTTACATGAGTGTAAATCTGTCCCACAGAGATACAGAGCGAGTCTCAGAGGAGTAATGCCTTGTTAAACAGATGGGGACGACTGAATCTCCGAACTGGTGTGGGGTAATTTAATCACGCTGCACCAATTTAATGACAGAACACATGCACACGTACTACAAATACACATGGATGTCTTTATGCACACTCCCTGTTTGTGTCCACATACAAACAGACACACAAACTATAACGTTATATCCATTTACGCTGCAACCACAAAACGCATCTGGGCAGAGTGTAGAGAGATCTGCACGCAGCCACAAAGTCCACAACCAGCATTTCCATTAGTTGTTGAGGTGACCGACTGGAAGGCACTGAGACCCAGAGGGGAAAGGGTTTCCTGCTCACACAGTGATAAATTAAATGATGAATATATGCATATATATTGTAAATGCATAAATGTATAAAAGAATGTGTCCCTTTCTGTGTTTTCAGTTGTGTGTATGCACTACAGTGTGTTCAACACTGCCAGTGAGTCAGCAGAGAACATGACACACTCTTCAGTGAAGTGCTTAGATCAGCCTGGGAGGGCTTTGTGTGAGTGAAAAACATTTAATGACTAAATGCAAAGTAATCCTAAACCAGCATAAAAGTGCTTGAGAAGCCGTAAAGGAAGCTCAGCTCGCAGTTTGGGAAGAGGCACAAAAAGCTCTTTGCCATATCAAATATTTTTGGACACGATATGAGAGAAATTCAATCAGTGGAGAGTTGTTGTAACTCTAGACAGCGGTTAAATGATGGAGAGAGGTAAATGTGCTCTGAATCTAGAGGCAGAATTCCCTAAGTTGAATTATGAGATTTTAATGAGTCGAACTGTGAAAACATGTGGACACAAGAAAAATGTGTTAAGGAAAGAAATAATGACCAGAAAAAAATAGTTTGTCATAAATCTGAAACTGACAGCCCCATCACATGTTTCCATCTGTTCTCTGTGTATTTGCATGAGGGAGTGATTGAGTTTGGTGCATTTGTGGATGGCATGAGTGTATAAATCTTCGAGCGCCATAAAGGACTCAGGCACAAGCTAAGCGGAGAGAGCGAGACGACACAGAGCAGATGATACATAGTGGTGTACTGCATGAAGGACCCAGAAATCTGAGTGAACCAACATGGAGGTATAGAGGGAGGAAGTTCACTCTTATTTGAATCACTTGGATTAACTATTACACTGTTAACAGTGTTAATTAGAGATGTTCCGACACTGATATCAGCGCTGGAAATGCCTCCGATACTGCTGGGTCCAGCATCTGTGTGTGCATAAATCTCTGTATTGATCCGATACCACATCTTTAAAGTATATTAGGTTCAACCAGATAAAAAGGCAATTTTCTTTCCTCACAGAATATCTTCTGCATCGCTGCTTCAAAACAGCCTTTGTGATTTCCAGTCGTAAACTAGCTCAAACGGCAACAATTTGGTAATGTTTCATGCTGGAAGGTTGCACAAGTAAAACTGCACACTATTTATTTGTATTTTCAAAGATTTGACCTTGAACCAGGTCATATAACAATGATAGCAATCATCACTGTCATACATGTCAAGTAGCATGTTGAAATACTTTATATAAGTAATATATATCAGTTCTCTTTTTAAAGGCACTGGTATCGGCCGCTACGCAAAGTCCAGGTAGCGTATCAGTATTGAGAAGGGACAAACAGTATCGGAACATTTCAACTGTTAATTTGTGAGAATGTGCATATGAGGGAAAGAGCGGAAAGAAATAAAGCGCACTGAAAATGAGAGAACAAGAAAGACATGGGTATGTACATAGAGAAGTAAAAATTGAGAAAGAAAAATAGAGAATTTAATAGTGAGGGAGGATAGAGAAAAAACAAACAGAATATGACAATAAAAAGGGAGAAGCAAAGAACAGACAGAGATGGAAACACTGGAGATGGAGAAAAGGAAGCTGAGGCTTGCAGGCTGCTCAGATTTTTGCTTTTAGAAGATAAAAACAGATGAGGCAGAGGAGAGAACCCCCCCACATCCCTCTGCAGTGAGACTCACTGCATGCAGTGCTTTAAACTCAGCACCAGTTCTATGGCTGTCCTGTTTTAATTCAGGCTCCCCTTTGTTGCTGCAGTCTGGCTTCACCTTGACTGAACCCACAGATGAAAGCTAAACCACATCCACGGCTCATTATAATATGTACGTGCATGCGAACTGTACAAGTGGCAGAGCAGCTCCCTTTTCTCCCTGAACGAAAAACTATTGAATAATCTGCAGCTTTTTCCAACAAAGCAACAGAATGTGACATGAGGGTGATCACTGAGGGAAAATGAACTATGAGCACATTCCACGACTCCACATTACGATGAGAATAATTATGAGTGAACTTCATTTATATGCTGGAATAATTATTTTATTTGAGGAAAGGGAAAAGGGCTGGAGGGAGCTCCTCTCTCTTCTGGATCACTAATGCTGAAATTATCTTTTCATGTCAATCAAGCAATAAATCAGTCAGGCAAGTTATTTTGTCCCATGATGTTAATCATATATAAAGGTTTATAAAGTCTAACCCTCTACAGATGATTTCTCTAAATTGTGGTTAGTAATCTGACTTTGGAGGTGAATCTTATTCTGTCTTTGCTTAAGCTTTACAACAAGAATAACAAGATTCTAAATAAAAAACAGAACTATCATATCCATATGGAGCTGACTCTCTTTAATTGTTTTATGTATCACTTCCATTGTGAACAAATTAAAACTATGGCACATTACCCAACTGCCATCCACACTAACACATAAACACTAAACGGGATGAAGCTCAGCCAAATCCCAGACCTGTATTAAAGCAGAGGGGACAGAGCTGAGTTAAATTACAGCTGCCCAACAGTCATATATCATTTAGCAGCAGCATGATCAATTTACTGTGTAGCTCACACCGGCCCCCAATCTATGTGAGATTAGAAAAGTTGTCTCCACAGCTGTGTGTGTGTGTGTGTGTGTGTGAGCAGTATTTAGAGACAGAACCTCTGGACCCTGACAACAAGGCAACGTTGAAATGAGCTATCGACCGCCCCACACCGAGGGGACAGGGAGCGGGAGAGGTAGTAAGGAAGAAGGTGAAATCCAAGTTGACAAGTACAAAAGAGACAAAGCATTTGTTTGTCTGTTCTTGATCTATGTATTCTGTAGCACATTGTGTCTGGAAGTGTAATAAACTGGGAATGTGGTAGTTGCTCCATAATGTGCCCTGTATACCATCCTAAAACTTTTAATGATTCTAAAGCACACAGACTCTCTCACACACACAAACAAGTTTCCTCCCTCTAAAAACATCTGTTTTCATGCCAATCTCAAGTCAATAATTTAGGAATATGTGTGTTCATGTGTTTCTAATGACTATAAAGCGAGTTCCTTTCAGGGTGTCCTTCATATGCACAAAGCCAGGAAAAACAGAAAAAAAAAAAAAAAAAGCTGGCAAAGAATGTGGAGAAAGAAAGAACACAATGAAATGTTTCATACAAACCCAGACAGCCTCCTTCTGTTTTGTTGGAATCCAACTCAAGCAGATGTTATGCGTGGATGAAACACAACACACCTCAAAACTCAGTACACTTAGTGCAAGCCAAAGGTTTTTTTGTCCCTGAATACGTAAAATCGCAAGTGATTAAAGTCCAGTTTTCACGGAACTGATTCTCGGTTCCTGTCATGAGCTGTTGTTACCTGATTTTAAATTGGAGAGTAGATTTATATTTAGTGTTAAGACATTTTCCATTTGCAAAAGTGTGTAGTTAACAGTGTTTTGAGTTTTGAACTTGGTTTGCAAGATGCCAAACAGCACCCACTTCCCATTCAGGTTCAGCACCATGGATAGTTCCATAGCTCCAGCACATGCAGGGTTGGAGCCCGAAGGAGCGAGGGAACAATTTCTACGATGTGCTAAAGACTCCGAAATGAGGACAGAGGGTAATGTGAAAGAACGGAAGACAGGCTATACTTACTGGGTGTTTTGCCGAGATTCTCCCAGTCACAACGCTCGTCTGGTACCATGCTGAGGAAATGTAGTTCTGATGGGTTGTTGAGAGAGACAGAGTCAGATACAAATAAATCAGATAGAGACTTACACTGCATTTTGAGGCCAAAAAAATAAAAATGTTTGCAATTTCGCCTACCACAAGTATAATTTTCTCTCAGAATATATTTCAGAGAGTCAGCTGTGTGATCAGTTTGTTTTCATACAGCTGAGTCTCGTCCACTTCAGCCTGGAAACAGCTCCTCGGACCGGCAGGCATCAGCAGTGCCATGCGACAGCCTGAGGCCCAGTTTGATCAGGCTGTTTACAGACCGTGGAGCCAGTTACATTGGTGCAATTGGCAGGTCCTGAGACAACACTACTGTGCTCCGGGCTGCTGATGTGATGTAATAGAGACATCTGGTTGCAGACAAACGTATGAACCTGACAACTGGGAAACTATGTTATGAAACTGTGCTGTAGAAAATAAATTGACCCTCGGAGGAAGATTGCAGTGTAAACAGAGTTAGAGGCAGAGTCACTTTATCACTTTTTAATACAAAAATGAAACAACATATGTTTAATATCTAGGTTATGAGTAATTGTTGTATGTGTTTTTTTCATCTGCACCCTAAAAACACTCCGGCACCAAATGAATCACCACCATCAGAAGCCAAACAGGTCTCAGGATCACCAGACAGGCTCATTTACAGAGTTGAGTAAGCACAGATTGACAAACACAAGCTGCTGCACCCTTTCGAAACAACCAGACATTGTGCGAAAATCTTCTCTGCCAATTCGATACAGCAAGATGGGTTTATCTGGGAACACACTAGCACCGTTCTTGTGTAGTAATGCAGAACCAAACTGTAAGCAAAGAAAACCAAAAGCTGTGGGATGCCTGCAGCGAACACTCAAGTTTTGATCTGATCGTCTTGTTTTTCGCTGTTTCAGCCACAAGACGGAAAGATGAAAGAAATACAAATCTCCCAGCGAACAGTAGAGGGATACAAAATTGTGAAATATCCTGTTTGGTAGACTTTTTGAGAGAGAGTGCCTTATTAATATTTTTGATATTTTAGATATTCAATTCACAGCTTTGCTGTAAAACTGTCTGATACTAGCTGCAGACTTACCTTACTCATCATGCATGAGAGAATCCCATCAACAAAAGTGGACTTGATCTTGTGAATCTAGGGG
The DNA here is from genome assembly GCF_024713975.1 of Paralichthys olivaceus. NCBI lineage: Eukaryota > Metazoa > Chordata > Actinopteri > Pleuronectiformes > Paralichthyidae > Paralichthys > Paralichthys olivaceus. The sequence continues at coordinate 13,400,027 of NC_091114.1, read as the reverse complement.
TAAAAATAGAGACATTTTAGTAGTAACAGCAAGGGTAGGTGTTAGAATCAATTGTTACACCCACTAGCTATCTCACAAGTGATCTGGATAAGACTGTGGGATGAATGAGCAAAGAAACCCCTTTTTAAACAATCTGACACGTGAATTAAAAGCAGGTAAAACATGACTCACCTGTCTGTACTCAAGAATGATCTTTGGAAGAGGATGCAGGTCCTGAAGCTGCAACAACTACAACAAAATGAGTCAGAGTCATGAATATGAAAAGATTGTTAATTTAAGAGCTCAGTAGGAAATTCAAACGAAGGTCTAACACAATCCTGTCCCTGGATATTATTTTGTGGCAAATCTGCTGTATTTTGTCCTTTTCACTCTATATGAAATTCTTCTGTCCTTCTGTAATGTTCAATTGAAACTGCAAATATATAATGGATTGGCAAGATGCTGGTGTATCTCCGGATTTACGGGTTCTTAATGTACTGTTTAGCAAATGCTAAGAAATAATGGTGTGCCAAGATATGAAGTGAGAGTGTTTATGTGCTTGTTTCCCTTTGGGTTAATCTTTGTGAATGTGTCTGTGCACATACTGAAACTTCTAATTAGATTGAGCTGGTCTTAGATGAAACATCTGAGATTTGAGGATCAAACTGACGTGTGTTGTGTGTGTGTGTGTGTGTGTCTGTCATACTGCGGCTTCTGATGTCGACTGCTGCTGTTTGTTGATGGTCTTGGGAAGTTTCTTGTTCTCGCAGCGCTCATGGAGCCGCAGCTTCTCAAACAAAACCTTCAAACAATGTGAAGCCACAATATCCACAAATCCATAACAGTGAAACAAACACTGAAAAAAACAAAGTGAGAAACATACACAGGCACAGAGTACAAATACAAACACAACACAGAGGAAGAGGTAAACAGTTCATACACTTTCTCTGCACTAGAAACTGGTTCGGTATCAAGAGAATGGATATACACAGGATACACGTGATCCAAATATGTGCACGTGAAAGTATACACACTGTTCGAAGCTGAGTGTTGCTGGTGACCAGGAATATTTGTCCTGCTGCTCTGTGGGCCTCCTGCTCCAACTGCTTCATCTTAGTCTGGCAGAGGCGAGACAGAGACAGAACACTCAAGGTTTAAGGGTCAAAGTCAAACATGAGCTTGGATTAAGAGTAAAATATATAAACATCTTGGGGGCTCACACCAAGTATGAGGTATGAACCCTGCAGTAAAGCTGTGGAGTCAATTTGAGAAGAGAACTAAAACAGAACTTTCTCATTTCTCTGTTGTTGCAGTGGCCAAAGGCAAAACTTAAATTTTAAGCTTAAAATCCCATTAGCAAAAATTGTCAGACACTCATACACACTTTATGAAAAACATACGTATACATACATATAAATATACAACAGCATAGAAATACAGACTTCACATTATCACAGAAGCACAGAGAAAGGCAGAGAAAAAATGGAAAAGATAGGGTTGTAAGACAGAGAAGGGAAGAGGAAGTATGAAAAGATATAAACTTTTCATATGAAAAAAGAAGCAAGGAAAGGAACTGATAGGAGAGAGAGTGAAGGACAGAGGCACCTGATAAAATGCTGAAAGCTAAATAAGTCCCAGAGATAATGATGAAAAGCAAATAAAGAAGATGAAAAAAATAACAATTGGAAAAGAGAATAAGTGACAATTAAATGGATTCCTGCTCAAATGATTTTCATCCCAACAGTTTCTCTAATTGCTTTTATGAGTTGGTTAACACCCAGACAACCAGCAGCTCATTACAAGTCTGGCTGAAGTAAAAACAAACTTTTTTAATAAGTTGACAAGCAACCAAGAGAACAAGAGAGGAGAGAAACGGGGACAAGAACAGACAAACAAAAAGGAGAAGAGAAGTTTAGGTGATGAAATAAGAGACAACAGAAAGAAAGAGGAACAGAGTGACTGAGTGGGGGAAACGTAAGAGGGACAGAGACATTTCTTTTAAAGGAAATGTTGTTAGTTGTAATATGATACAAATAGTGCTGTGAGAAGAGGGGAAAAAGGAGGAGAGAGGAAAAACCAGGGACCGAGAGAAATCGAGGAGAGGAGCGAGCAGCAGAAGAGAGGGGTTGGACCAAGAGAGAAAAATGTCCTTTGCAACAAACAGACACAAGTCAGATCTAGAGAGACAATTCGAGTGACAGAACTTGACAACTTGACAGGCAGAGATGGACAGTGGCCGACACAATGAAAGAGCAGTGAGGGAGAGGAGGGCGGAGAGAGAAAGATAACCAGTGGGACTGATAGAAAGAGACAGAGAAGGAGAGAAAGGGGAAAAAGTCAAGGAGCTGGAAGACCAATGCCAAAATATGTTCTTTCTCTGTCTCTTACTTTCTGCCCAGAGCAGGCTCCAGACTGCCTCATCTATATTGAATGCTCGCCCCTTAGAAGTGAGTGTAAGGAACAACCACACACACATATACACAGACACACACAGAGAGCAGGTAAGGCAGGAGACTAGATGGATGGATAGATGTTTTTTTTATGATTTTATTTGGTCCTTTTGAAAATTCGTACAAGAACAACCTCTGCTGTGTGACGTCACGTGTGTCATATCTGGGTCCAAACCTTCAGGTCGCACCATCATTTCTTTTTTAGTGACGCATCAATCAAGGTAAAAAAAGGTGTATCCACTAATCGATTAATAGTGAAAGCCAATATTTTGGATCATTACTTGATCAAATGCATCAAAGGTGTTGAAATTGATCGTGTTATTTTTCTTCTGACATGTTCACAGAAGGATCTGAATCTCATCTAATCTGGATAACGACGTCTGAAAAACACACAGAGAAGGTGAAAGAGTGTTTTATTAATTGACGTCTGTGCGACTGACTTTTGAAAATGGTTGTGATGAGCGTGTAAGATGCAGCGTGGCAGACAGGAGGGATCATCTGCTTTGTCTCAGACACGTGAACTTGACAGCTCAGATAAAACGAAAACCAACAAGACAGAGTGGGGACGAGCATGTCTGCGCCAATAGGCCCACATTACAAAAACACAAGCACACATGCATGCATACACACAGACACACACCGAGCTCTGCAGCAGACTGCAAAAACTTCAGTGCCTCGGTGTGTGTGTTGGCAGAGGCAGACAGCGATGCTCCTTCCTGCGGCACAGCCTCTTAAAGGAAAGAGACAGACTCTCCTTCCTATTTATAGCAACACAACAAGACACCAGCACACTCTCTCTCCACCATGACACTCTGCTGTCCTATGCAAGAGTTGTGAGTGCGTTTGTCTATAAGTATAATGTATGTATGTATAAGTATAAAGTAATATGTGTGCATAACATCTGTATGTGAATATGATCACTTGTCTCTTTTATCTGTAAGTAAACAGGACACGTCCCCGGAGGACATCCACCCACCTCATCACTAATTCTACCAACAAGAAGGAGAAAGGAAAAATTCTGTTTTCCTTTCCTTCTCCCGCCGTCTCTTCTGTTTTTCCACATCCTCCCTCTGTTTTGCTCCCATCTGCATTAACACAGCAGCTGCCTAATGCACCATGTTTCCAGCAGCCAAGATAAAATGTTTGGAAAAGATGCAGGACAAATCTGAGCTCACCCTGAACATCATAATTATGCGCAGGCCAGCAAAAAGTAAGCGTCTCAAGGAAGCTTTTCATTAAGTCTGTTTGACATAAACACAACAAAGGTTTTACTTCGCGTAGGATTTAAGATTCTGGTTAATTTGCTGTTTTTAGTAAATGACTGTCAGCTGTAGACCTGGATAGCGCTGCCTCATCCCCTGATCGCTACATAATGCACAAGATGGCAGGGTTTGTATCCTGGATATTTTGGTTTGATTTGTGGATAGAGGGAGGAGGTGGAGATTCATTGGTTCATCATATACTTTGTTTCTGACCTAAAAAGGCTTCCACTTTTAGAAAACCTCTCTGCTTTCTTAATTTAGAATATTCTGACTAAAGATCTGTTTATGCCTCCATATTTTTTATAAAAGCTTTTTCTTACATAAATAGATGATTTGCTTATGAACACTAGCAAGAGCAGTCTACTAGCTTTGTCTCAGTCCTGTGCTGGTGCAGTGTTTTACTTAAAACAAGGCAAGTGAATTAGAGGTAAATCAAATAACTTGCCTATCTGCAATCACTCTGTGCAGAATGTGTATTAGTGAACACTTCTCCTGGTTCATTGTTGTGTTCTGGTGGGAAATCAACATTAACAACAAAGCAAATGCTTATAACTCCTGGTTGCAGTAGATAAGTTTGTCCCCTCTGCCAGCAGCCATGTGGAAAAAATATCACCTTTCAAACTAAGTTTTTCTGCTCTGATTATTAATAACACTGAAAATACATGAAATTATAAATCAGGAGTGTTTCTCTGCAGTGATGATCCACTTACCCCCAACAGGTCTGACATTCTCTTGAGAGCCTCTTTGTCCACATGGATGTGATGGCTCTCCATGGCTGAAACAACACAAGCAGACATTCACTAACCCCTAATCCAATGAACTAATGAATATATATATATATATATATATATAAATGAAAAAAACCTGGTTTGGGTGTTATGATAAAAGGAGAACATAGACGTCCTCACCTGCCAGGACAGGAATCATGTTCAGCTCCACGTCGGAGTAGAGCTCCCACAGCCTCTGGTTCTGGACACACAAGTTAGTAAAGTAATCTGTGTCTTCTGGATGTAAAAGTCTGTATGTGTACATTTGCTAACCTGTAGTTTAGAGCATAGCTCCATATTAAGCCAGTAGAGTGATGAGAGGCTGGAGATGATCTGAGATACCTGAGAGAACGACGGACAGACAAAGATAGAAACAGAGAGTAAATGGAGGAAGCATACCCTATTAAGCTTTCTTAGTGTTAGACGATTTAGTGGATTTACTTCCTCTTTGTGCTCAGGGATGCATAGATGGTCCAGGTACAAGGGAGTGGGGCTTTGTGGTGTATAAGCTTTCTTTTCAATGTGAATTCCAGCCACTGTCTATTAATTAAAACAACGGGCAACAAGTATTGACTTGTTTAAGTGTCCTTCAACAAGACAGCCTGAAATAGCATATACCATGGTGACAGTGAACGGATGTGTTCTAAAGGTGACCTTACTTGGATTCTCATTTTAACTAACCCTCTTTGTACCCAGGGCAGGTGTTGTTCTGGGTCTTCTGTGGTGTTTATTGAGAAGATCCTGGAAGCAGGAGGAGGAATCAGCAGGATCCAGCAGCCAACCTGACACCTGTGGGTCTTGGATATGACAGCCTGCCACTGCACAGAGGAAAGTTCTTCATTATACTGAACAGTATTCAATCTGTACTGTATACTGACGAGAGATCATCATCAAATATTTTGAAGATTAAAACAAATGGACGAAGAAGGTGTTCAGCGAACAGAATCTGAAAATGTTTTAATGCTGATCGTCTGTGTTTTCTATATTTTATTTTCTCAACAATTGTGTGTCGTAGATTATTTAGTTTACATCACTCAACAGAATAAAGAAAGAACAGTGTCTGATATTCAAAGAGCATCACTTTATCAAAGAACGTGACTTTACTCCTTGATAAATGCTGATGGTGAACTTACAAAGAAGTGTTTGAAGTAGAACAACAGGAACTCGATGTGTGTTATTATGGGTTCTACCTTGTTTCCAGGTAAGTTCTCCTTCGTAAAACTGCAGAGCCGTACGAAGCAAATCCTTGGCTTTATAACACACCACCAGTTGACGTCTTGAAAGCACCTGTAGCAGCATATCCCTACACATACACACACACACAAGCTTTTTAAAGGATGTAAAAGCGCAAATAGATGTACACAACACACTCATAGACATTATCACATATCTCTAATACAAAGACCTAGTAAAGAGCTCCTGGCTCTGCAGTGTGTGTTGTTGGGCCCATGCAGGTGTTTGTTCAGACAGTTTTAAATAGACCAGACTGTCGTTTGGCCCCAGAGAGTCCTCCACTGTGCTGCGCTCCAGATCGTTCCAGATCATCAGCACGAGGAGACCACACACTGCTGGAGGGAGCTTCTACACCGAGGATCAGAGAAGGAAATTAAAACGAGCAAACAGTTAATGAAGCAGCAAACCAAGGGAGAAAAGGTTTATACTGATTTTACAATACACGGGACAGTTAGAAGGCAAATGGTAAGCATCAGTATTGTTTTCCCTTTAGAGATGCAAGTATGTATATATACATTAAAAAAAGATATTTCACTTTTACTGATATTTGCTTAACTTAAGCATGTTGTAAAAAAGCTTTGAAAGCAAATTCATAAATTTAAACAAATGACTGACAGTTTATTACTTAATGCTACCTATGGATGTTAAGTCGGTCAATTCCATCAGACCAGTGGTTCCCAGGGGGGGGTGGAGACCCCAGGGGGGTCATGAGACACTGAGAAGTGAGCTCTGCTCACCTGCTCCGAGTCTAACTGTGTGGCTCCGTCCTGATACACCATAGTTAGCACCAGTGTCTTGGCCTGCTCTGACTTCTCAAGCATTTGAGTCTTCTCGTTTGTGCTCAGTTTCCCAGAAGCCTTTACTCTTGGGTCGGATGTCAGGGTTTCAGTCTTCTTAGCCCATTCGTGGGATGGTTTTGATCCATTTGTGTCATGGTCAGGCCCATAATTGGCCCGCTTGTGCTGGGGAAGTTTGCAGGTCAAAGCGGCTCGAGTCAGTTTGGAAACATTCCTGATGGATTCAAACTTGCTGTTCTCTTGTCGAGTTTGTGGGACAGCTGAGTGTGTATGTACCCCTGATACTATTTCCTTTTCATGCAAAGGACTGGCTTTAGTCTGCGGTTCTGGAGGAACCACTGGATGTTCAGGGACGGAGGTATCGACTACTCTTTCTCTTGTCTTTTCTTGTGAGGAACAAGGTGGTCTCCATTTTGGATGACGCCTTGTTAGGCTGATTTTGGGAAGAGGGTTATGTTGGTGCTGAAGGGCTTCATGCTTCCTCTTCAGAGGGGAGGACAGGAAAAGACGATGCTGATGTAAATGAGTCTGGAAAGTTAAGAGTGGGTTACAGTTTTCCGGTCTGTTTGGTTGTACGGCACACGAGGCAGAGCCCTGGAGTGTTGAGGAGTTTTGTCCATTAGCAAAAGGGTTTGCTGGAGCCAGTACTGTCCTTGAGCTGGTCCCACTGATGCTCATATTTGTGGTCTATAAAACAGAGAGGAGAAACAGGTAAGAATAGAGATACTGCTTCATCAGAGGGCACTTGTTCTAGTTGAATACAATAAGCTTTGACATAGAGAGGAATGGAGGCCTAACTTAAAGCTTCAGTGTGCAGGATGTAGTGGTATCTAAAGTGTCAGAGCTTTAGGTGAGTCTAAATGAATGTAAACATAATTCTGAATATTATGTTCCATTTCTGCCACAGAAATTAAGGCATGTCCACTCATGTGTAGGGCTGATTACATAATGTTGATTTTGTGACAGTATTAAAGACGAGAAAGTTGAGCAGGAGGATGAGCAAGAGAAAAAAGTTAAAAGAAGCAAAACAAGAAGGAAAAAGAGAAGAAAGTGATGTGATGAGAGAAATGGTAAAACGTTTTCAGCCTGCAGCACTCTGTCCCAGACAAAAACATAGACACTCAAGACACCGCTTGTCTGACAAGTGTGCCTCAAGCTGGGACAGGGTCACAGACGCAGACACACACACACCTACACAAATTCACCCTTATTTATTTTTCATGGAAGAAAAACACTGCCTGAATGACAATGCATATTTGAGAATATTTCAGACTACACCATCAGATTAGAAAGGGTTCAATGAACAGGTTAGATGCATAGACTGTAAATAAAAACGGACGTAGACTCTGGGTCCAGAAAGTAACGCCAATGTGTAAATGCCTGAAAGAGCGCGACTCCTGCTTCTATGAGGCAAATGACTCTACTTATTTAGAGTCAGAGCAGAGAATAGATCACAAAGCACCATATGCATTGGGGCATTGATGACGGGTTCTACAGCTAGTACCGTCCAATAGGTGCAGGTCCCAGGTGTAGGTGGGCGTACAGGGTCCTCGAGCACTTAGTCAGGCTCCACCCCCTGCTACTCCAAATATGGTTACTTCTGGTTTCAAAAAACCAAGATGGCGCAGGAGAAAATGCCAAACTTCAAAACAGAAGCTAACAAACCGATGGGTTCACATGCTTACATGTTGAGGACCGTGTATGAATACATATAGTATCATACATACAAATGTGTGTTGTGTAATAATATGTCATAGTATGTTGTCATAGCAAGTGATATTTAACAGTAGTAGTGCAACCCCACACAGGCCAGTGTAGAAGTGGACAGAGGAGAAAAAAAGTTGAGGTGGTAGAAAAGTGAGAAGAAACAAGATGGACAGAAATTTGAGCACCATTTCTGAAAAGCACATCCTCACCTCCCTGTAACCTCTGTAGCATCTCAAGTACACCTCCATTATTCATAACCATAAAGTCCCCTCTCTATTTATGCATATGCGCTAAGTGCACAAACATGCACTGAAAAATAAAAAATGTGGGGTTTTCTGAGGACTTTCATGGAACATGAGTTTTATGTATGCACACAGATCTGCGTGGTTGTCAGCAGTGGGCTCTGTAGGTAGGATTCCCTGTGACTCAGCTCCCTGAGGAGAGTCTTCCTCATTTCCCTGGAAACACGACCAGTTTTCCTGCTGACAAAGTCAACCACCCGGGCTGCTGTGCTGCAGGATATGGATAGAAAACCGAAGCAGGAACTGGCCTGAGGTCCAGCACCGGCTGAGGGAGAGCGTGAAGGGGTGTATGAGGAGAGAGAAGGTTGGTGTGTTTGCTGCTGATCGTAGCAATACAGTGAAGACCTGCACCTCTTTCTATCTCTTTCCATCTCTTCTCTTCCATTCAGCTCTTTCTCACTCCCACACCCTCTTCCACCCTTCCTCTCCTTTACTTTTGTCCCTTTGCTGTTCCCTCTCTTTTTCTGCCAATATGCAACTTGGACTACAGTGTCAGGTCTTTTTTTTTTTTTTAAGTTACGACTCAGTGGGGAACTATCACTTGTCGGCGTGCTGCAATACTGCCGACGGCACACTGTTTCGCACAAGCCAGATTGATTTCTATGTGCATCTGGGAAATAAAAGCCTAATCCTTTTGGAAGCAGGGATTTTAAATTTCAGGACTTTTTGGCGTTGATGCTTTACACACTGCCTCCTCATACAGGGATTACAGCAGTAGAGTGGGAGACGTATACGAACATAAAGATGTGTCAGTATTTCTGTATAAAAAGACGAGTAAACAGATCTCAGCAAGTAAGGTAGACTTTCTCCTCCAATTTTATCTCAGGAAAGATGACTTTGTCAAAAACTTTTACCATATTTCTCATATTATGTATTCAAATAAATGTGTTAAACATGCAACCTTCCTCAACAGACTTACTTGCTTGTTGCCATTGTGCTGATGGAGACAGGACACGTTCACCTCTGACCCTCTTGCCCCACACTCCTGGGACGTCGGTGTAGGACAGCTCTCTCTCCCCGTGTCCTCTGGAAGGATGGAGGTAAGACCATTTCTATCTGATCATCACTTTTCAGACACATTCTCAATCAATGACGAGGCTCTGTTGTGTAAGCATGTTTGAGTAAGCATGTGTGGACGCTTACACAGTGTGAGACCTCAGCGGTGTGTGACAGGACAAGGTCAGCCAACACTGAATCTGGCTGAGATCAAACTGACATTTTATTACGACACAACTTGTGTTGTTAAGTGTGTGTTTGTATGTGTGTGTGTGTGCGTTGACTCAGCATTGTCTCAGCTGCTGAGACTCAGGTTCCCTTCCTGCAGCTGAAAGGTGAGCAGGCACACAACATCTCTCATCAGTGCTGAATCTCTTCAGCACTGCTCTGTCATCACCGCCACTCCGATAAAAAAAGAAAGATGGCTGAGAGCCACGAGCAAGATTTTGGCACATGTTGAAACACTTCAGCACCCCCTACTTCTGTTTTTTTTTTTTCTTGAACCAGCAACTGGCATCAAAACAATTTGCACAATTTTAATTTCAGTTCAACAATAAATTATATTAATTAAATTTGGGGACAATTAAACTCACTTGTATACACTTAATTTTCACTATAAATGAAGCCCAAATGTAAATGTATCATGTCTGCGTGATCTGAGTCCTGTGAACCTTTGACATTAAGAGTAGCTTACTAGACTTTAATACAATATTGGCACATTTTCTGATCAAATATTCAAAACGCGAAACTCCACATACCCCTCCTCATTGATGTAATACAGCCCCAGGACTCGAACTTAGACCATAACGGCAGTGTTTAGAAATTCATAGTCTCTTGATCCTATAAATGGGTAAAAAAATAAATACTTAATAGCTGAGCTCTTTAAAGAGACTCTCTTGTTTAATGAATTCTTCATGTGACTACTTGACCACACCAAGTGAAGACACTGGCCTGTGCTGCTGGGGTGCGTAACTCCTGCAGTTGGTTAAAGCATGTACATGGAAAAGTGTTCTAGCACTCTCTAGTGGTGAGTAGTTGAAATATATATATATGCATTTACCTGTAGCTGTACTCTCATCTTCTCTGTCCTCTTGAAGCATCACTGACTCATCTCTCTCTGTCCCCTTCTCTTCTGGCTTAGTGTCTCTTCTCTGTGACTCTTTCGCTTCTCTACAATCTGTCTCAAACCTTATCTGGACATCAGAATGACTCTGTTCTGTCTCCATCTCATATTCAGTCCCTGTTTGAATTCCTGAATTTGCCCTGCTCTCAGTTTGCACTTCAGATCCACTCTTCATCGCTTCATCTACTCTTTCCTCTGTGGCTCTGTCCAGGTCATCAGCAGTGGCATCACACTGGATTATTATATTGGGCTCAGATTGCACCGGTGCTACTTCTGGGTTCACCGTGTGGGTTCCCCTTTCTGTACTGGCAGTATAACACCCCACTGGTATCTCTTTACTCTCAATGACAGGTGGATGCTCAACATTTTTGACTTTATTAAGTTTGTACACAGTGTCATTATCTTCTTTCTGCCCTGACTTTGCAATCTCAGAACAACAAAGGAAGCTTTGGTCCATATTCCTCCCTACGCTGGTGATCTCATTGGTTCCCATTAGAAGTCCTTTAATTTCACTGGGTGATCCTGTCTTATTTTGTAGGGTTGCATCCACTTGTCCTTTCTCTTTATTCTTAACCCCATTTGCTCCATTGTGTATTTCATGTTCGTCATCGGACACATCCACTGTCTGCTCCATATCTTCCTCCACAGCTACAGGTCTCATTAGCTTGGGTGAATTTGAATAACAGCTTGCCTCTTGCCTTGTTACATAACCACTGGGAGGTAAAAGTGTCCTTCCAGTTTTGATTGTTTGAGCCTCTGATTGCAGATATAATATCCCTTCATCTTCTCCTCCACTAGTGGCCTCTTCAGTAGAGTCAGACAGAAGTAGCTTTCCCTTGGGCCGAGTGTCTGAAGCTACAGCGCCTTCTAGTTGATTTGGGTTGATGAGGATGTTCCAGCTCTTTGTATCTTTCAGGGGACCTGATGTGCTATTATCTGTATCATAACTAGTGATATGACAGGATGAGACTGAATGATAAGTCAAAACTGGCTCCTCTTTATGGGTATCTGGGTTTTCCACTGTGGGGAACAATACCTCATAAGGACTTCTATCGTCTGGAGAAAGACTGTGGATGAAAGATGGCCTGATTTCTTCAGTGTTGCTATGAGAGAGAAAAGAGAATGAACAAGTTTCCAGCAAGATCCCAGCAGAAGAACTAAGTTAAACTTCTGGCTGTTTTCTTCACATCAGCCAAAGTAATACAGTACATGAATACCTACAAAAAGTAGATTTAATAGAAACCCTATTGTCTTAAATACTCTTACTACTTACTTTCTCCACTGATGTTCAGGAAGCTTCCCTGGCATTTGGAGAGACAGGTTGTGTTTGTCTCTATGGGAAAAGATTTCTGCCGCCTTCTCAGAAACCTCACACTGAATCGATGATGGAGCCTGGCTGGACTGGTAAGAAGGGGGTTTGGAGTGCTTTCTGTGGGAATAGGCCTGTGAGCACTGATAAGAGGCTTCAGTCTGAGAAGTCTCCCTTTGGAGTGAGAAAATCCAGCAGGAGGAGGAGGAACAGGAGGTGGCCTGGGATGACAGGGAGCTTTCTGGTGTCTGCGAACACTGATAGTCGGCCAAGGTCTGAGAGATCTGCCTCTCACTGAAGGAGTCATGGTGAGAGGTGAGAAATGAGGACACCTGGGGTCTGGACCATGGCCTGAATTGTAACATGGGAAGAGGGGCTTAAATTTCACTTCTCATATTTAACACTTTCATAACGAGTATTCAGGATTAGGACTTCATGGTATTAGCATATAAATAAGGAACACTTATATACATTAAGTTGAAATATATTAACTTTTTAGAATAATTCAACCAAATACTATGATTAAATGTCCTCTGCTCTTGCACTATAATAAAGAGTCAAACTACTGTTCGCCATGACTGTGCAGACCAGGATGCCTCTGCAATTGTAAAATGTAAAATGGATTTTCTAACTGAACCCAAGTGCATGTGAGGATAACTGTGCGTTGGCTTTACTTCACTTGATTTGATTTACCGATCTGTGCCTCTGTCTTTTCTCTCCTCTTGATTCATGTTCCTGCTGGTCTGGACCCAAGGCTCCCTCTGGCTGTCATAAAACCTCTCCACTACCACATACACAACATGGGGAAGAAATATATAAACTCCAAGGGAATAACAGAGAAACTAAAACTGTGAATAATACATATTCAGTGTTGAGCTGTACAAACATTTAAAATTAGTCTGACCTGTTAATGCTACATCATGTCTCCTCCTTTCACTTAACCCATACAACACATGACCACAAAATGTAATTTATTATTATTTTCTAAGGAAAGGATATATAAGAAGTACAGTACTACAAATGTTATGTTATGATCAAGGCTTGACATATTTTCTTATCCATAATATATGACAAGAGGCTTAAGTAAGATTTTCTCTAATTGTGTCCTGACTGACTTTGCCTGTGATTGTTGGAGTTACTCTGGGCCTGAAGAACAGCCAGAATCTTCTGGGCCGCCTGGGACAGAGGTCCTGAGTACAACCTGCAGCTAGACTGCTCCATCTCCACCCTATCAGCACAACTGTTACTCTAACTGAGGGTCTGACTCCTCAGCTGTCTGACCTGAACAGGACAAAGAGACAAAAAAGGAAGAGAGATCAGTCAGTAACACAGAACTGATTTAAACTGGCATCTCAAAATGTGCAATAACGTATAACTAGTATGCTGCGATACCTCCAACAATATGTGCAACTTTACAATGACAATAGTGAAAACAAATAACATGAACATTTTACTTTATTCATCAGATGACTTAAAACATGGAGACAATGAATTCCAACATTTTTCTGGGATTAGTTAACGGAAGATTCTTCATATGACATTCAGAATCCCAGTCATCGTATACGCAACAACTTTCTTATAAAACCAAACTTTTCAACCAAGTTGAGCATCGTTCAGAGGAAGAGGATTTCAAGGATTGATCTCCGTCTCGCAGACAAAGTTCAGAGGAAGTTTCACACAGAGTGGGGCTTCTCAAATCAGCATCTCTTCAAGCTTCAATTGCATAGCTCACCACCCTTTGCACAAAAACTACACTAAGAGTTTGAGTTGACTATAAGAAAATCTCCTCATCCATTCTTGTGTCATTGACTATCGCTGTCCCCTCTTCGCAGGCATCTTGCCCTCCAGATCTTCCACTATTTTCTGCAGTAGTCGGGCATCCAAGTGAAAGTAGATGTATAATTGTCTCTCCCGCCTCAGGAGGGCATTGCGCTCCAGCTGTGAACGTTTGGCTTTAACCTCCCCCATGATTTCTTGCATTAAGTTTTGCAAACTCTGCAGCTGTGACTCTGCTTCCACAAGCTTCGATGTCAGCTCCTGTGGAGACAAAGTACGAGGGATGAGAAAAAAAGTAAGGAATAGTGAGCACATATCAAACTAAGATGTACCTGAACCATCTAATGGCCACCTTTAATCACCAAAACAACTTATTGACAAATAATTCTGATAACATAGGTATTACATATCAGAAAATTGACAACAGTATAAAGTTAACTTTCCGTGTTAAATCATTGCCAATGTCATTAATTTAAAATCTCGTTTAATCAACTAATCCACAAAGGAAACCTGTTGTGAATAAGAAAACTGATTTTATTTGCTTTTCTTGCAACACTGTGTGGACAAAAACTGTTATGGATATGCTTTTGGTCAAAGAAACATGAAAATACAAACAAATGCACATAGACAAATCATACAAAATATAGTTAGTGACTCTGAAACTGAAACTTCTGCAAGGTTTGAGGGGAAAATACCCTTTTTATTGTGACAGTCAACAGACAAATACAAACATCACTGTGCCTTATAATATAACTTGTCGGATCCAGCTAAGCAGTTCCTCCTGAGAACCATTTACCACACAGTGCTCATATACCAAAAACCTTTGCTGCTTTAAGTTAAGTACTTGAAATTGTTATATTTGTGAAAAGATAGAAAAGGTGGTGCCACCAGCTAACCTCACCAACAGTGACAATTTAAAAAATCAGCAAACTCACATTAAGGATTTCTCGTGTGGTCGACCAACATGTCTGTAACTTAAATGAAAGGAAACACACCAACCTGTGCATTGGGGCAGAGCAGCTCCTGATCTGTGCTGGCCGTTGGACATACCTGAGGCCCCAAGATCAGCTGCTGAAGCTCTGTGTACATGGCCCTGTGAAGCGCATCACAGTCAGCGTTGAGGCGAGCGGTGGTGTAGTGCTGTTCACGGCCAGCACCAGCTAAGGCATCTCGGGTCACCTGGAGGTTGCCTGCCAGGCCATGAGCGGCCTGGTCCAACGCTTCGTATGTCCGAAAAGGCTCTGATCGGCCATGATCTGAATCGTGGTTGAGGATCTGGAGCAGTCTGAGGAAGGCATTGGAAACAATGAGTTATATTCCAAGGTAAGACAGAATACATTTAAACAACACAATACAACACAGGTATTACAGAGAAGGTGAATGAACCATCCTTCATGTCCACTTAAAGTATAAGTAGTAATTAGTAAAATAATGTGAATGTTGACATTGAGGAAAAACACATTTAACAACGAGCTAAAAGTTTTAAAGCTATGAAACTGTTCTGTATTACACCCTGACTCTTCCTACCTGCTGAAGGCTGCATCCTTGCAGCTGATGATGGGATTCATCCTGGGGTTAATAGCCAGGTCGGGATGTGCCAGGGACTCAATCCTGAGAGTTGCTGCTTCACCTTCCTTTACCATTCTGCTGTTTACTTCTGCCAGGTGCTTCAGACTCGTCCTCCACCTCCTCAGCTCCATCTGCTGAGCCAGCAGGACCAGGTCAAAGGACGCTTTCTGACGGAGAAGGTAGTCACGAACCTAAGTGGGGAGAGTTATATTTCATTTTACTGCGGCTGTTGCTCTGTCCAATGGCAGAGGTCGTTTCATGTGTAAGAGGCAGCAACATTTCGATTTAAATGTTTTTGATTCCAACACTCTTCACTATCTCCACCAGTTTGCTCGCTGTAACTGAACTCTGTACATGAGAATATTACAAAACATATATCCTTTAGTTTATCACAGAATCAATCTCATGGTGAAATGTAAGGTGCCACCTACTAACCTGATCCTGCCTGGAGGTATAGTAGTCCTGCCTGGCCACTTGCAGAGCAAGGTCTCCCCTCACTACAGGCACATTAAGCAGCCTGGCTGACTCCCTCAGTGCAGCAGGTACTGGTCCATGAAGAAGAGCCTCCAGCTCGGCCTCCACAGCCTGAAGCTCCTTCCTAGACACGACCTCACGCACATGTAGCGAGGAGGAGGTGGAAATGCTCTGACAGAGTAAAGAGAAAGTTATGAATGAGAGCTCAAGAGAACAGTGATACTATGTAAAATATTAAAGAAAACACAGTTTACTGTATATTTACCTTAGTATGAGCTGATTGCTCTGACAGCCAATCCAGCCCAGCCTCGACACTCTTCTCCTCTGCCATTGCCTGCATCAGTTGATGTTGGGTCACAATGTGGGACCACTGAAGTCTGGCCATCTCAGTCCTCCTGCGCTCCACCACCCGCACATCCTTCCCTTTCCCCTCATGCTCTTCCTTCGTGTTCTCCTCCTTATCCTCCTCACCTTCTTCACAAGAACTGAGGTCAAGGACCTGGAAGCGCTCAGAGCAAGAAGTCTCAACAATGTCAGAGATGCCCTGGAAGAAATGCTTCTGAGTGAAGGCCGCTAGTGTTTTGGTGTTGAGCTCCTCCTGGTGCAGATAAGGATCCAAGGACAGCTGAGAAAGGAGGACAGTGGGCCTTTTGGACATTGAGGTGTGTGACGGGGCCACCGGTTCTGGCTGAGCAGGGACATATGAAGCAAGATTCCTAACCTCATCTGTTAGGTTTTGTAACAGAGTGTTGGTGTCAGCATTCTCACCTCCAATAGAAGTACTGGCCTCCTTGAGCTTGCACGCAGCACTCTCCAGCTCTGCAGCGAGTTGTAGCTCAACATCTGCACGGGAGGTGGCCACAACCTGTAACTTATTAAAGCGTCTCTGCTTCAGCTCTCTCTCTTTACGCAGCGCTTGGAGCTCGGCCTCAAGGTCCTCCACGGCCAAATCGCCCTCTGCTGCAAAACCAGAGGATGAAGATGAGTGTCCTAAGATGTTTCCACTGCTCCCATCTGAGGGTCCAAGGGTTTTTAGGACCTCTCCCAACGCTGTTTCATCCAGAATCGGTTTGCCGGACTTTCGTAGTTCCCGAAAGGCCTGGGCCTCCTCCATGGTGAGAACATTGTTGCGGTTGAGGGACCGACAGACAAAGCGCAAGAAGTGAAGATTCTCCGGAGCACAGTCAAACAGCCAGTCGAACTCAGAGCCCTTCAGCGATGATGCATCTGGATAACCTAGACGGCCCAGCGCCTCCACAAAGTGGCCACCGTTTAACATGGTGGCTCTGCACCCTGTTTCCCCCTTGTTATTGTGCTAGTCAATCACACAGCAGCACAATGACAAATGTTGAGAATGATGTTAAACAGTAAACAATGAAGATATGGTGAAAACAACTTCAAACCTTTCAGTCACAACTGCTCCAGAGTAAAACAGGTCCTACATGAAGCTGCCTTGTTAATCTATCAGCTGCATCATATCCAACATGTTGGATGGAGATCAAAAGCTGCTGGTTTTAGTAGGAGTTAGCTCGTGCCTTGCTGTAGCCGACATGTTGCACAGATAACGTGTATTTAATATCTGCTGCGACAAGAGAAAGACGCCGACATGTTGTGTCCCGTCGAGGCTTAATGTCACATTCTGTTTTGATCCTCAGAGGTTGCGGTGGGTGTGTTTCAACTGCCTCTACTTTTAGCTAGCTAGCTAGCATTAGCATAAGCTCAAGTCTCAACAATATCATTCAGCTCCAAGGCTGTGGTGGAGGCTAACTGGGCTAACGTATGCTACACCGCTGTGTAGCTAGACAGCTGCTAACAACGGCCGGTCAGTAGCTAGAAAGCATCGCTAGCCCACTAACAGCTACCGTAGCTCGTGCTAGCTGCGTCACTGAAAAATAATATAATAAACAAACTTACTTCTTTCCCTCGTTACCTGCGCTTTGCTAACAAACTTAGCCGGTTAGCTTCGCACCCGCCAAACATCCAAACTGACGCGACGTCACCACGCAGAAGTGGGGGGGAGGGGGGGGGGTGAAGACGTGAGACGTCATTACGCCGGAAGTAGCGCCTCAAACAATCAGCCAATCGGGTTTGACGAAGGAGGCGCGACTCTCTCTGGGTTCCCGCCCTGTCTGTTGTCCCAGCGGCATGAAGTGAGATCTGCCATTTCTGAGTCAGGAAGACAACAACACCGGCGAGTGAGTGAGTGAGTGAGGAGGAGGAGGGGACACATCCATTCATTGAGACGCTGCTCGTGAGACAACGCGTTTAAATACGAGGAGAAGAATTAGAGTGAGTGATGAGCTGCTAACGTAGAGAGGGAGCCTCAGGAAACACGTGTGTCAGACTTTTAATGAACTTCTCTAATCTCTGATCTTCATCCTTCTCATCATTATGTTCATGTTCATCACATGTTGACTGATGTTTAGTTTTCTAGATGGAAATATTCCCACTTCCTTGGACTTCTTACTGTTTTTCCTCCTCGTGATTTGAACGTGCAGGTCTGTTTTCATTTGAGGTTAATGCATTTCTCTGTACCTGCTGATTTGCATTCCACTTTTAATTTAACGCCGCACAGAAGAGTGGAGCTAATTATAGCCACTGAGCCACCCAGCCAGGATGGTACAGAGAAACTTATGCAATGATAATAAAATGCTGCTGCTGCTTGACACATGTATCAACAAGAAAAAGAGATTTGTTAGAGTTAGTTTGTCACTTTGAGCTCATTTCCCTCAATTCTCTCTTTTCAATTTCTTTCAATTTAACAGGTAAGTGATATAAGCAAGTTTCCAGCCATGGTCCAAGCAAAGACGTGGATCCTGACCAAGCATTTCGACGGCTTCCCGAAGGACAGCGACTTCCAGCTGAAGGTGGAGGAGCTTCCCGAGCCCAAAGATGGAGGTATATGGTGTTTCATTCTATTTCAAAGCAAGTTTTATAGCCCATACTCTCAAATCACAATACGCCTCATAGGGTTTAATAATCTGTACAATGTGTGAGGGGGGTATTTTATTTTAATTTTGTATTATTAACTCATGTCATTTGCCTCTGACCTGTCACATTTGATCTTGTTTTGTAATTTTGCTGTTTAACTAACTAATATTATTCACTGACTTTGTTTCCGCGGACACTGTAAAACTCTGTCGTTCTTCACTGTCTTTGGTTTAGAGGTGCTTCTGGAGGCCGTGTATCTCAGCATCGACCCGTACATGAGGTGAGCGGAGAGGAGAATCATTCATCCAGAACATTTTCATAACTATTTTCACTGCAGATGTTAATGAGGGAAAAAAAAGCATATTTAAATGTAATGTGTGATGTCTCTCCAGACCGTTCAGCCGGGTTCGCATGAAAGAGGGTGATGTGATGATTGGAACTCAAGTGGCCAAGTAAGGAACACAAACACACCCAGAGAAATGTTTTTGAACTGTCATGATGCACGGGCCCTGAATCAGAGCAGGGCCTCCACCTGCCTGTGATTACCTCAGCCCTTGATCCACAGTGACTCAATCGAATTGTTCTTGGCAGAGGTCGGATGCTCCATCTGTTCCCAGAAGGAATGTTTTTTTGTAGATAAACACAGAATAATAAATGACTTAGCAACCAATCTTTCCTCAGATCCTCTAAATAATTACTTTCAAACCCACATTTTTTTTTTCTTTGCTTTGTTGTTGACCACAGTGTGTAAAACTCTCTAACTGCCTGCGGCTGGTGGACCAGAAGAGTTGCAGCTGTGACAAATCCACCAAGCTCTGTTTAAAATCTAAAGGTTTCCTGTTGAATATTGGAGATAAACACTAGTTTTTAAATGACTTTTAAAAGTCTTTTTGACTGATGTGAGCTCTGCATACATGTGACACCATAGATTGAATGGGCGACAGGTGTTGACGCTCTTCTTCTCTTGTTTTTCTTCTGTAGAGTGCTCCAAAGTAAAAACCCAGCATTCCCCGTGGGGAACCATGTTATCGGGCGCTGCGGCTGGAGAACCCACACGCTCAGTGATGGCACGGACCTCATTCCCATCATGCCTGACTGGCCGCAAGACGTCTCGTTGTCGCTGGCTCTGGGCACCATCGGCATGCCAGGGTAAGACAAACCGAAGCTGAATCCTGAGGTGTTAAATCTACAATTTTAGGTTTTCTAAGAGACATAAATCTGCTGCTGGTTGTCCCAGCATTTGCATAACTTCAGCTGTCTTTAGACTTGCACTGAAGTCCAGACATTTTCCAGGAACTTGACTAAACATTTTGTTAAACTTTTCTTAGTAAAGTGTCAGAGGGAGAACGTTTTGAGAATACAGTAAGACAATTTACAGGAAGTGAGTGGGTGTGTTGATGACTGATGATAAACAGGCATATTACAAATATCTCAGGGTGACGTCTTCCTGTTGTGAACGCGTCTGAACAGGACGATCTCTTGCTGCGTTCTTCATATGTGAAAAACAAAGTCCAGAAAAGGTCAGGACCCAATTTTGTTCATGGTCAAAAAGGGCTATAGGTGATCATGGTGTTCTCTCCGCTGAATCATAAAGGAGGTGGCAGGTAAACTTGGCTTACTCCCATTTATGAATTGTTATGCCCAGAACAAGTAAGTAGACATTCCCTGAGTGGATATCAAATCAGGTCAGACTCTAAACCTTTCTCTGTAAATGTTTGACTGAAAAGGGAGTGTGTTGTTTCTCAGCCGAGGAGAATGGCTGAGTTCTGTCTTCCTTTGAGAAATAAACAGATAAGAGTCCAGATGTTTGTTCTCCTGGTGAGCTGAACGCACCTTAAGAGCACTGATTACCTCGCTATGGAAACAATTACAAAGAGTCTACTTCAGAGGTCACAGAGGCTTGAAGGGAAACATCCCTTCATGCTTTTCAGCTGTTAGATGCTTAATTTCACTTCCTCTCCCTCTCTTTCTCCATCCAGACTCACGGCACTGTTTGGCATCGAGGAGGTGTTGGGACTCCAGAGAGGCGAGACGCTGCTGGTGAACGCTGCAGCCGGTGCCGTGGGCTCCGTGGTGGGCCAGATCGCCAAGATCAAGGGCTGCAAGGTGGTGGGTTCGACCGGCTCTGATGCAAAGGTGGCCTTCCTCAAAGAGCTGGGCTTCGACGAGGCCTTCAACTACAAGACTGTCGGTTCCCTGGAGGAGGCGCTGAAGAAAGCTGCTCCGGAGGGATACGACTGCTTGTTTGAAAACGTAAACAGCCTGTAAAGTGTCCTTGAGAACTTTTTGTTTGGTCGTTCCACTCTTTCCTATTTTTGTTTTTCATTGGCCTGTTTTGATTTCAGGTGGGAGGCTCATTTTCAAGCGTTGCCTTGCACCAGATGAAGAACTTTGGAAGAATCGCTGTGTGTGGGAGTATTTCTGTGTACAATGACCCCACGCCTCAGATGGGTGAGCTTTTTTTTTTACCGCTTTTAGTAGATGCCTGCTTGTGCAACGTCGTGGTGACATGCAGTTAGAACAGTGTATAAAACCTGGAAATATAGATGGGGCCTTTGCAGACAGCCTGGAACTGTATTAAAATAACCGAATATCCTGGAAATGATCTCTATTGCCCTGGATTTTTTTCATTGTATTGTATAGCCTCTTAGATGCATTGCCTTTGTAAACTGCAGTGCATGTTTAATTTGAAATGTAAGCAGTATAACAGGTATGTCCTCTCCTGTAACTCCTGCAACAACAGACTTGGGGTGCAAACCACAATCCATTCCTCAAACCATTGCACACAACACAGATCTTACAGTCACACGAGGGACATGCATAGAAGATATTGCTTGGATGCCACAGTTCAATAAACACTTGAAGTAATTAGAGTAACAAAAAGATATTTGCAACCAACAGGTCTGACAACATGATTGTAAAGTTGGAAAAATAATGGATCCATCACAACGAAACTTGAGCTGTTTAGCCACTGGGGGGCAGCATTGTACAACTGAAAAACTGCAGACATATAAACTGACACTGAATATTTGATACTTTAACCATCTCTCGTTCTTCCTGTCTTAGGTCCATACCCACATCTGACCATGATCTTTAAGCAGATAAAGATGGAGGGCTTCATGCAGTCTAGGTGGGAGCACAAACACCCAGAATCCCTCAAGAGACTGATGGGATGGTTGAAGGAGGTTAGTGACCGAAAACATTTTATTATTATGAGGCCTCCCCGTCCTCGGTAAAGCTTTTATCACAATAATTAATGTTTCTGTTGTATTGATTGTGATTTTTGTTTTTTTCCTGCAGGGCAAAATTAAAAGTCGGGAGCACGTCACAAACGGCTTTGAGAAGATGCCAGCTGCTTTCATGGGGTTGCTGCAGGGAGACAACATCGGAAAGGCCATCATCGCAGTCTGAACACGGAGAACAGTAACACAACAGTTACGCAACAATAACTGTCAAATACATACATACATGAAGGATAAGCCATAGACAGGAACAAGTTAATAGAGTCTGATATTAGAGAATCATATAAATGTATCGGCTGATACATACAGGATATGAACAGATAGGCTTGATATTTTACAGTTTAACCATAAACTTCATTCTAAATAGAAAGAAAACACAATTAAAACCAAATGCATAGAGCTTGAAAGAAGAAAACGAACATTTTAATGTTAAATATAAACATAAGTGCACAATTATTTGCATTCTTTGTTCTGTGGAATAAAACAAAATTATATCTGCAAATATAAATGCAGATTTATCTGTCATATCAGCTGAACAGGCTCTACTACTAACCACCTATTTTAATGTTGATTTTTTGAATATTTTTGTAGTCACCATCAAAAAACACATTAGTTATGTCAAGAAATGTGATTTATATATTTTTTTTTCGCATTAGTTCTTAATAAGCTTAAATCTTAGACAAGTAGTCCACAAGTTTGATGGGATATTAATTCTTTTTTTTCATTACTTACTTCACAGCAATAGCACAAGCATAGTTTTCACAGCAAACAATGATCCCATATTTGAGTATATGTAAGTACGGAGAGACCAGACAGCTGATGGAAGGATGTTAAGTACCTAAATGCTCTGTGTGGATCTGCTGCAAAATATTCGCCTACTGTGACATAATCAACCATGTGCTTTGTATTAAATGAGCATTTATTAAGGTAATAAAACTTTGTTTAATTCTCTCTTCATGTTTCAGACTGAGGTGTGTTAATTTATTCGTCCTACATTCAAGTCCTGATGAGAAGAAGCGGGATAAAAACCTCAAATGAAAAAAGGGAGGTCCTCTCCATTAAAAGAGAAGTGGACTGTAGATAATAGAGCAGGAACCATCAGCCTCCTGCTGCCCTGCCAAGCTTTTTGTCTCCGTCAGAGAAAAGACTATTTTTAGAAACCAATCTGAATTTCATGAGGACACGAGGAGCTTCATCTCCATGGTCACATAGCATGCTTTCAGTCTGCTGCGGCCAATTTTAGGGCAATGAGGCGGCACAAGGTTCACACATGAAGTCTAGTAGTGTGGTAGCTTGTCAATGGGAGCATCATTTTTAATTCCATATGTGGCCAGCAGAGGTCCCGACTCCTGTTGTCCACCAGCAGAACAGGTAGAGAACGAAAGCACAAAGTATCACTATGGTCACACAGAACTTTTTTTCTAAGTTCTGCTCTACTTTTCAAGAGTTTTTTTAAATATATATTTGTGTTTTGTTATGAAATGTGAGTAGTGACGAATAAGTACAATAAAAGTAGTGAGGACATATTTTATCGCTCACACGGTGAAGTACTCTTTTTAAATAAATATAGTAAATGATTTTATACCAAAGTCAAATAAATTTAGAGCCACACTGAACGTGTTAGTCATGTTGCAGACAGGCTGGTTCAGTGGAACTCAGGGCGCAGTCTCGGTCAGTTACGGTAAAACCAGAATTTGTCAAGTCATTATGACTTGATTTACCGGTAAACGTCTTTATGTAGATTTATGTATATAATTATAAATATATTATAAATATATAATAACTTGATATAAAGTCAGATATGCTCTTCTACCATTATTCCACATGTGGTCGAAGTGAAGGATTAAAATGGAATCAAACCACTTTGGATGTAAAGTAACAGTAGACTTTCAAAATAAACGTCTTCCCTGGCGAAAACTACTTCACAGGGATGGAAGTAAAAAAAAAAGTAGTCAGATCCTCGACTTGAATAAAATACTTGACAACAATTGCACCTCATGCAGCCACGGATGTAATATCAGCTAAATCAGTTAGAGTGTGAGGGTAAAACTTCTCTTTCCATCGAGGAGAGCAAGTCCAGTATATCAACATATTATTTAAAGGGGGTGCAGTGAGTGTTTGTCATTATCTGCCCCTAAAATTTAAACCACAACCTTCATCAAGCTGCAATAATCAGTCTTAAAACTTAAACTATCACGATCATTATTAATATTGACCTTTTTTTAAAATCTTGGGTGTATTTTTACAGCTTATAAGAAAATATACCATTTTAACTAATATTCCATTTGAACTTATATACCATTTTATCTTATATACCATATTGATTTATAAAACATATTGATTTATGTAGTAAACACTAGATATAACCCAACCCAAGCTTTTATTTTGTAAAGGCCTGTGCATTTAGTTCCGCTGTCAGACTGCAGGGGCGGGGCTTGAGAAGCGGCTCATTAAAACCCAGCGTCTGTCCGGACAAAGCGCCATTCACGAAGACTCCTCCGCCTGATTTTCCTCCGTAAACACACGCGCGCAGCTGTCATCATGGTGTACGAAGTGGAGAGTCTCGTAAGTTCTGCATTTTATTTCTTTATCGGTGTTTAATTCACGCGCAGAGGCGGTGGAAGGTTTCACCGCACGATGCTGCTGCTCCTGCGGCCGCTCCTGCTCCTCCTCCTCCTCCTGCTGCTCCTGCTCCCCCTGCTCCCCCGGTTCTGTCCTCCGGGTTTAATCTGTATTTACTATCGAAGTCAAACGACTCTGTGATTCTGTTTGCACGTTTTTAACGCGTCTGAGTTCGAGTCCCGGTGAAACAGTCGGATAACGATGTGGTGGCAGATGAAGCTGAAGTCGGTTTCACAATCGCCTGTTGGGACAGTTTGGGTCTCGGTTGATTTTCCTGAAATAAGTTGGTGAAGTTAGTTTCAGATGCTCAGATCCTCTGATGTGTTCCTGTCTGATTAAAAAGTTCTTCTCTGTAATAACTCGCATATAAACACATCATTGTTTGAATGGAGTCCGGTGCACTGAGGACATGAGATTCATAATAAATGTTCCTGGATCTTAAAGTGGGTTTACATGCAGTCTGTGGTCCAAACACACCTGAACAGTTGAACTCACATGTTTACAAACCGACCGGATGAACCGCCTGTTTCAAACCATTGTCTGGATGTTCTTTTAATTCCCACAGTTGATCCGCTGAGTTTGATGGAAAACTATGCAAACAATAATTTGATAAATAATATTAAAATAATATAAACGTGACACTGAGCTTAAAAACATTTAAAAGTCTTAATTGTTAATGGATTTCAGAATGGAGGTTTTTTTAAATTGATAAAATAATAAAGTTGACTTATGTAAAAGTGGGTTTCTAACAGCCTCTGTATTAATGAATCTACATGACGCGTACATAACAATGGATTAGTTCATTGATCACATTATTATTATTATTATCATTATTATTATTATTATTATTATTTCACTTTATCCTCCGGTTCGAATCGGAAGCTAACTTCCCCTCAGCTCCGTTAGCTCGTCACCATGTGAAGCACTTTTCCTTCGCCATCTTCCCGCGGGTTTACGGCTCACGTCACTGACGTCACGCACGACCGACACATGTAAACTAAACTGTGTAATAGCAACATGATGCTAGCTGCTAGTGAGGCTACTGGTGGCGGCTGCAGATGCTAAAAGGGGGATGCTAACGTCAGTGTGGGTGGACGTGGCCCGGGTGTGCCCAGAGTCCCAGTGAATGCATGATAATATAATAATAATAATAATGATGAAGTTTTAGTTCTAATTATTAGATCAGTTGTAGAAAAGTTGCATTAATTTCTTTAGCACTTCTCAAAACAGAGAGTGCTTCACTAATGAAAGGTGCACACACGTTCTATACAACGATAGAGGTGCAGTCATACTATAATTAAAACGTAGAACATTTAAGTAAGGCCGCTCATTACTATGATAAAAACTAGGATTGGGTAAAATCAGGGAATACAATAATTACATATTGCACGGGCCAGAGACTGCAGGTTTTTAAAAATGTTTCACAGTCAGATTGGATGAGTCCCCACAAACATTACTCCACCAGACCCTAAAAGAAGGAATGTTTAGTTCCGGTGTTGTGTGATACTTTGTTAGTCTGTCTCTCGTCTGCACAGGGAAATTCAAGTAGAGCGATAAATGCTTGGAAGTTCTCATTATCTAACTGTGCTGTGTGGATCAATTCAAAACTCTAAATTAAACTTGTCTGTAGCTGATGCTATTGTCTTTCTTCTTTTCTTTTTTTTCCATATTCTTTAGGATGACTTCCGAAAACAACTGAAGGACGCCGGAGACAAGCTGGTGGTGGTGGACTTCACCGCCACGTGGTGTGGCCCCTGTAAAATGATCGGCCCATATTTTGTAGTGAGTGGACGATTGTTGCACTTTAAGTCAAGTGAATAAAAGAACAGAACGTGGTTAAAGGAGTTTTGAAATGGTCTGGGAGATGAGTTAGATAATGTTTTAAACAATACAGTTCTCTCACATGTGACGAGTGAGAACCCAAAATGAATAACACATCCAAGATGTTAGTTTTTCTAGTATCTCTGGTTTTATTCCACATTCGGACAAAATGCACTGCGTATTTTTGGACAGTCTTCCTAACTTCACCTTCACTGATTCTGTCTCTCTTGCAGGAACTGTCGAACGAGTACCCCAACGTGGTTTTCCTGAAGGTGGACGTGGATGAAGCTGAGGTTAGTGTGTTGCTGTCCACAGTGGAAGTCCAACAGAGCAGCGTAAAGGAAACTCTGTGAGAAGGAAATGTCCTTATTGTTTAGTTGGGACTAATGTTGACGGGGCAGCCACGCCATTAATACTCCCAGCAATGTGGAGTATTCATGAAATCCATTTGACCGAGTCATGTGACTGAGGTTTCTGTCCGTCACTGCTACAACTTGGTGACGCGAGAACAGACTCTGCTACTGGATACGAGTGTTTGTGCTGAGCTCTGGGACGTAAACATGTAAATGAATAACCGGTCACACTTAAACATTAACAGAGTTCGTCTGCTCTCGTGGTGAAACACTGTGACACACAGAGGATTTTAGGATTTGATCAAACTCCAGCTGATATCTGATCTGTGAAGCTGTTAACAGGAACCTTTGGTATCAAGTTTGATTCTCTCATGATGAACCATCTACTCAGGTCTGAGAGGTGATTTATTATCTGTAATGATTTGTCTCTAGTGTGCTGTAGGAGATTTCCCAGAAACACTTTAAAATGATTTAAAAGTTAATTCATTACTATTGTGTCACACTCAAGATCTGTTCAGAGACTGAGCCCTTAAATGAAAACAAGCCTTAGGCCACATTACATTTCTCATATAAAAGACTACACCTTTATGAAAACACATTTAAATTCACTAGATCCAGAATTTTATTTGGATCGGCACCAAATTACACTCACTCATAAATAAAAGTCCCCTGAACATTAAAAAAAATTAAAAAAAATCACGACCCATGAATTATTCTGGGAAATCAAAGGAAATGTTTTAAACGCCCTGTCTCGCAATGTTAAAGAGTTTAAAAAAACCAGGAATTTACTTTTGCATTGTACATTCACGTGTTATCGTTCCAGCCGTCTGACTGTTCTTTCCTTTTTCTTCAGGATGTCAGTTCAAGTTGCGATATCAAGTGCATGCCCACCTTCGTATTTTTCAAGAATGGAGAGAAGGTGAGTGTCGAACATAAGACCAAGATGTTCTGCTGTTTTTTCAAAAGGAACAATTTCTTTAACATTCACTCATTGAAAGATGTCATCTTTTTATTCAGCACTCGTTTTTGAACTAACACCGTCTTTAACCTTGTGTCTCTCAGGTGGACGATTTCGCCGGTGCTAACCGTGAGAAACTACTAGAGCTGCTGAAGAAACATCTTTAAGTCCCAAAGACCAAACCACACACGACCCTGTTCTACGTGCTCCACAGAAACCGCCAGTAGCCTCGCCTCTGTCCACGCAATGCACGACCATCGGCTCCTGTTTTTCTAAATAGCAGGCGGACATTTATTCTACTCATGTGCTAGTTCCATAGTCATGTCACATCCATGTATGTAACATTCAAACACTTTTAAAATCCTGTACAGAGAATTTGTCTTTTTCTCCTGAACGTCTCGTTGTAACGTGTTCAACAAGGTGGGATTAATAAATGAAGATGAGTTACATCAACTTTGTCTGATTTCTCTTTATGAACCACAACACATCGTTTTGACTCACAACCTCACGAAAGAGCATTTAATGGTATTTTATGCTTTAATAAAAATGTGAGAATAGTTTACACATATACATTGAACAATTGCATCAATAGTTTTTACACATCGTACAAGTATATAGCAGCATATGTTTTAATACTGTTGAGTCTCTATATGAAAAAATACAGCTTTATTTTACAAAATGGTTCTTGCTTTGTCTTTTGTGGAGAGATGAGACTGGTTTGCTCGAGTGTCAGTTAACTTTACAAGAATTCCCTTCATAGGACGATTCACACAGAGCTGAGGCGGAACTTTAGAAGTGATAGTATCCTGATTTCCTTTTCCTGCAACGAGAGAAGAAGAAATTAAAGTTTTGGAAAATTAAGGCTTAGTCCAAGATTTTTTTCAACGGAATAAAAATCTCTATGTATATGTGTGTGTGTGTGTGTGTGTGTATATATATATATATATATAAAGTAAAAGGAAAGCAAATGAGCTACATAATGTTATTCACTTAAAAGCATTAAATCACTGACAGATCTGAGTCAGGGAACCAGGCTCATGCTGTCACCCACAGGAGTCACCATTAGAAAGTCTTTTTAGAAAATATGTGACTCGAGCTTCACCCAAGTCTATGGTCTTGGTATTTTTCCATGGAAACAATTACACAGGATGTAAAATATTCTGGAAAAGATCCACTTATAATGAGTGAGTGATTAATATGAACCAGTGGGGCCTGTCATAGAGCTGGTCCCTTCAGCTCAGGCTGTAGTTTCAGTTTCAGTTTCAGTGAAATGTTTTTTTTTCATACATGTTCAGCAACATATGAAAGTCACAGATGTAAACACACTTATTGTAAGAAGTACTGCTGTCATTATTCATATAGAAATATTATATTAAAACATTATAGACATTTTCTTCATTTTGAAAAAAACTTTGGGAAAGTTTTCGTGTGTGTGTGTGTGTGTTCACCGTGAGCAGTCGTGTCCGCTCCACCCTGAACTGCAGTGACATCTGTTCGGCCTGATGCATCGACCTCCATTGAGACATGGTGATGAACACACAGCTGTGGGGAAGTCGCATATGCACACGCACACACACACACACACGCACACACACACACACACACGCACATACACACGCACGCACACACACACACACACATCATCACTGTAACTCCTTGTGAGTTCACTGGTGAGTTCAAAACGTCATGTCTTTTATGTTTGAGTAGTTGACTCTACAAGCACTGCACTCTCTGCACATTATATATATATATATATATATATATATTTTTTTTTTAAATATATATATTTTTCCAGTATCACTGGTTGATGTGTTTTCTTTGAAAGTGTTTTTGTACTTATCACAAGCTACAGACCATATTATTTTAGATGTGTGCTTTTTATGTTTCTATTCTCTAGCTACAGTTATGGCGTCACAGCCCCCCCCCCCCCCCACAGGGAATCCTGTGGGTTTACACGACGTGCACAGTAGGTGCAGAGGTTTACTCACACACGAACCAGCCTAAACATGTGAGAGCACCATTGTGAACTCACCACTGTGACAACGCGTGCCCGTCCACCCAGAGGGACACTCGCACTGGTATGGTGCCACACAGCGGCCTCCGTTCAGGCACGGCAGGATGCAGATAGCTGATATCAGAGAGGGAAGAGGGGAGGTGAGTGGAAACTAGAAGTCGTCTCAGGTCGTCATCGAGGGGCTGCGTGAACACAGCTCTCTCTCTGTTTGCAGTTTAAAGCCCGAGCAAAAGTTCAGCAATGCACAATGGACGTATACATATTATCAATAATAGAGTCTATACAATGATTGATTTACTTTCTGAGGCCACTGTCGGTGACGACCTTTCAATCAGTGTATCAGCAGTTTCCAATCTTGTGTGATCTTTCGTGATTATTGAATTTTTGCTTCTTTAACTTTTGTGATGACTGAGCATAAACATGGACAAAAAAGTCAATTCCTCAGCTGAAAACAGTGTTTGTCTCCATTATGTTTGACCCTCTTTGTGCACCATTGTCTGCTAAATCCTGCTTAGCAAGCTGGTTGGGTTACTGTCTGTTTGTGTGTGTGTGTGAGTTCAGTGTGTTAACTTGTACTTTGTCAACAGACATTACTGAAAGATATTGATAATGATTAGATACTCACGCTCCTCACAGAGTCGGCCCATCCAGCCCTCGGGGCAGGAGCAGACGTTGGGCCGCTGACACACACCTCCGTTCTGACACTGCAGCCAGCACACAGCTGAGGGACACACACACACACACACACACACACACACACACACACACACACACACACACACACACACACACACACACACACACACACACACACACACACACAAATTTGGATTAAAACAACAGGAATGTTTCTTGAAACATACAAATACACAACTTAGATTCCTACATGTGAAGAGATGCTTCTCATCATCAATCGTCTAAACAGACTGAACTTCGGTTTGGTTCATTTTAACAACCTCATGCTCGAGAACAAAGGCAGCATTCACACACTGTAGATTACACTCGGCTGCACAAATAGAAACTTCCTAAGTGTGCGTGAGTGTGTTTTTCTCAGCAGCTGTTGAGGATAGGCTAGTCTGGATACAGCCCTCGTTTTCATATGCAAAACATGTGAGTGTGTATCGACTTTATCCGGACGAGCAGCTTCAGAGTCAGCTGTGCCCGTTGCTCGTCTTGAACTAAGAGTGAATTAGTCTTTAATGGAACTGGATCCAGGCTAGAGAAAGTACTCATGTGAGTCACAGAGCTAAAGTGCACAAAAAGAGGCATCGTCACGGTGCAGCAGTAGGGAAGAGGTTCTGTGATGAAGCTGTTTGACCGCAGAAAAGTTCACATTCTCCACAGAACAAAGCATCTACTGGAGACAAGCAGGAAGAGTCTAGGAAAGAATATAATAGTTGAGCAGCAGCATGACGTCATGTGAGAAAGGGAGAGTCGGCTGAAGCGGAAATGTCCTGGGAAAAAGGGCAGGGTCCCCTCAGTGTTCTCTCTACCTCTGCACGTTGGAGGCGGCGTCCAGGTGCCGTTCTCCAGACACCTGCTCCTTCCGACGCCCTCCATGACGTAGCCGCCAAAACACGAGTACACCGCCACGTCCCCGAACTGGAACACCGCCCCCCGCACCACCCCATTGGCCACATGGAGGGGCGGGCCACAGGGCACCCCTGTACAACACACGGGTTACTCACTACACTACTATTATCTGTCTTTAAATGCGGCTGCTGTCCTCATCAGCCGAGCCTACAGGGGGTGGACAAAGTAAGAGAGACATCTACTGCACCATGGCAGTTCATTACATTTCTCACATCGTTAGGAGACTTAATTCAACCTTGCTGGATGTTGAGGCCACTGGTTTGTTTCTCTTCCCTGCAACAGTTTCGCCTGTGAGGTTTTTTCATATAACTGCATCCTAACCACATGATACAGGAGGAGGATGTGAGACATATTCTGCTCACACTCAATTTGGGTTATTACCTTCAAGGTTTTCATGCTCTGTTGTTCACAACACACATCATTTTCCTCACACTGTCCATCGCTGCAGCTCCTCTTTTCAGCCTCTGTCTGAAACACTTGGTTTTAGCTCCCGTCTCTTTGAGTAGGACATGTCAGAGGCTGTAGAACTAATTTGATTAGAATTGTATTTCAGGTTTTTCTGCTATTTTGTCTACCCCCTGTTATGAACTCGAAGTATGCCATTGTACACCGCAGAGAGAGAAAAATGTGTTAGTTAAATGAAATCAAGTGCTTTCTTGATCCTTCATCTCCCCTGAAGACAGACAGAGAATCTCATGCGAATGTGACACAGATCGTCTGTGACCGAAACAGGACTCAAAGTATTGTGGTTAGTCATGCATGTGGGAGAATACACTCCATGCCAATACAAACAACAAGCCATAGCAACATAGGTACCATTGTGTTGTATATTCAGGACGATCGCGCACAAGACAGATCTGAGGATCATCTGACAAAGGTTGCCATAGAAGCTACAGAGGTGCCCATAATTAGTGCAGCGTACAGGACGACCAACACTGCGTTTGATGCAGCCTCATTTGATTTGATAAAAGCCCCGAGAGAGACAGACGACAACAGAGACGCAAACGGGGAAAGATTTAATCCAACATGCAAGAGCACAGGACGAGCAGCACGAGACGAGCAGAGCATGCAGAGGAGGGAAACACCAAATACAGTCATTTACTGGATTATCTCATGGATTAAGACGTAATTTGCAATGTAGAGCACTGAAATAGGATTTTTGATTTTCTCAGTATACAACAAAATCACATTGTCTGGAAAAAACATCTGACACCCCTCGATCTTTGACTCAAACACATATATAGCAATGATCATAAAAATCTACAAAGACTACATCAATAATAGGTAACGGATAATTCATTACTGAAAAATAAAGTTGATTCACAAATAGCCAGATCAACATGAATTAGGGAGGAGGTCAATCTGGAGGTAGAATAAAATGTGCTGTTAGAATTACCTAGGAAATATTTATATACTTGTATATATTTATGTCTGTATTAACACCTATCAACATATAAAGCAAATATATTTGTCATAAGAAGACACCAGACAGGTTTTTATTCTACTCAACATAAAGGACATGAACCAAACAAGTCTTTCCTGCTTTGAGTAAATGTGAAACCTTTGAAAAGATGGTACATACTTTCACACACAGAGCTGACGGGGCTCCAGGTCTGGTCTGGCCGGCAGCTGATGGTGCCGCTGCCCTTCACCTGCTGACCTTTGGGGCAGGTGACTCGCACTGACTGACCGACATGAAACTCCTGCTGGGCTCCATTCCCGCTAATGTCCTCCCTCCAGCCTGGAGGAGCTGGACAAGCCTTAGCTGTGAGGGGCAGAAGTGATGCATTCGTTTTACGTCATAGCGTTTGTGTTTGTGTGAGCGACCCATCATTTTTACCACAGAAACAACAACAGCAGGTATTGGCTGATCTGAATAAATCCATAATGGAGGGCATTAAAAGTAAGTAGTACAAGTTTAAAATCAGTTCTGTAATTAACAGGAGGTCTGTGTAGTCGGGGCAGTGAAGCTCTGGAACAACTTGCCCGCCCCAAAAATGAGTCTGTCTGGGTCAGTGGGATCTTTTAACTCCCTTCTTGAAACTTACTCCTACTGGAAAGCATTTCCTCATTCCTGAGCTGTTATTTCAACTATTCATAACTGATCTGCTTTTTATTGACTTGATGTCTTGCTTATTATTTTAAACTGTTTTTGAAAAGTGCTGCAGACCTTCTACATATGTCAGGAACATGCATGAACTGCTTTGATTCAAACTAGATCTGTGTGGTAAGAAGCAGCTGGAGCTCTGACTCACTGACCTCTCGTCATACACATTGTTTAACAGGAGATGAAACTCAGTGATGTTGCAAAGAATTCCATGTGGGGTGTTGGTTTGTACTGTGAACATTTTGCAAATATTTGCTAATCGCACAGCTTTCATAACACTGGTTGTTTTGACAAATCTGAGCGAGTCACACACAACAGGAAGCCAGAAGTGAAGAATGTGTAAGATGAAGAGAGTGAGACACAGGTATTAGTCACATCACATCATTTAAACTCTTTCTGAAAAAAAAAAGAAATACTAATAGTTGGATAAATGATGAAACATAAATCCTTAAATTTAGAAGTATAGAAATAAATAAATACATTATAGATAAATAAATCAATGAAGAAATATATAAATAAATACAAATATGTAGAAATGTATGAGTAGATGAATGACTATTTAAATGTGGAAATAAATTTAGAAATACAGACATATTATTAATAACCAAATCATATTCATATATAAATTAAATTATTTAGTTCTTGCTCTTTGCTCCTTAAGTGTAACTCTATGTGGGGGTGCCTGTGGGGCAGTTCTCACGTTGGCAGCTGGGGAAAGTGGAGCTCCAGGCGTTGCCCCCCATACACACCACCAGAGGATCCCCCACCAGGTTGTAGCCTGTATCACACAGGAACTCCACAGCGCGCCCGGTGTTCAGGTTGTGCTCCTGCACTTTGCCATGCGGCACCTGCCTCGGGCTGATGCAGCCTCTGGCCGCTGACAAGACAAACAGTAATACAGACTTTTTATTGATGCATCATTCGGGGTATTTTATTTCCACTGCTTAAACTTCTGTGTGCCCACATCACAGGACTTTGTGGAAATGATGTGTGTAACTTTTAATCCATTCTATTCGCTTTACCTTCACACGTAGGAGCTGGCAGGCTCCACGTGCCGTTGGCCAGACAGGTGAGAGTCTTAGAGCCGACCAGCTGCAGCTCCATATTGCAAACATAACTGGCGTTGTGTAGGTAAGTCTCCCCAGTCACGTGGATCTGTGCATTGCGTACCGTGGGAGGACGCCCGCAGGACTGTGCTGAGGAGACGATTGACAAGAATGGTCAGAGGTGTGGTAGGAATGATGTGTTCATAACATAAACAGTTGCATGCCATGAGAAACTCTACATTATTATAGTCTACACAGGACTGTGTACAAAGATGACAGCTCCCCGAAAGTTAAACATTTAGTTTTTGTCAGAATTTACGTTCTTGGATTTCGAAGAAGGCGTGGCCAGTGTATTGTCCTTTCTTGTGTCATGATCTTAATCTTAAAGTGTGTTCCCAGCTTTGGATTTATTCATTCATTGTCACTGCATCCTGTACAATGACAATAAAGTTTATTATTCTCGTGGCAATGAGTGTCGAGGATGACAAGGTCACGGCGAGGCAACGATTTACTTCATCACACGCTGATTGGAAGTGAACATGGTGGGGACGGTTTGCCACTGATACATTTGTGTATGTGTGACAATACATGAGGATTAAATATGTGACAGTTACAGATGAACACAAACGTACCAACACACACTGGCTGGGTGCCACTCCACGCTCTGTCTCCCTGGCAGGTCTGGATAGAGTCTCCCTGCGGCAGAGAGTACAGTGTAAAGCTACAGAGTCGAGCACAGAAACCCATCAGCAAAAACCTAATATATATCAAATATAAACCATTAAAATTGATTTTTACAAATATATTTATTTATTTATATATGTACATTTCTTTATTTTCAGACTGAAGCCTCACTCTCTGTGAGTCTTCAGTGTATCACACTGCTCTCACTGTAGCAGGCACTCAAACAGGGGAGGGTAGTATTTCAGTGGAGGAGTGACTCAGCTCCATCTGCTCTGCAGCAGCACATTCCTAATGACCACTGAAAAGAAATCATGTGACTTTGTGTAACCTGATTGTTCACTATCAGCTCAGAGTGAAGAGCCCTCTGTTGTGTTACAGGAAATGAGAGACCAATGAGCTACTGTCAAATAGCTTTTGCATTTAAGGGTTTTAGAAAACAAGGGGAAAGATAGAATGTTTTCACAGTATAAACCTATGGATTACCCAAAAACTGCAGGACGGAATATCACTTAACTTGTTGGAGGGATGCAGTCAGGAAAGAACTCCAGGAATCTTCTTTATCGCTTTCTTATTAATTGCAAGATTTTTTCAACATATCAGCTAATTTCTAATAGAATAATTGAATGGACATGTTTAGGAGACTGATATTTCTGAGTGCAATTTGGTGCAGGTCCAAATAAGAATCTGGATTCAGTCAATTTGATTATGGTTAAATAAGGGGACTGGTGGGCCTTGGCGGAGGTACGCGCCCTCTGAGTGATTAGGTTTGTTTTTTTCCAATACGGCTGTCTGCATGTTTGAAGATGACAACATTTGTGAGATTCTGTTTCTTTTACAACATCATAAGCTAAAGAAAAATGTGGCCTGATGAGCACCTTCATGCAAAAGCCAGGGAGGCAGGAGTACATGACAAAGTCTCCATAATTGTAGCTGTCGCCCTCTGTGACGCCGTGAAGAAGAGGGGGCGGTTTCTCGCACACCACCAGCTCGCAGGAAGCTGTCTTGATGCTCGGAGTCCAGTTTCCACCCAGCTTATCCCATGAGACAAAAGACAAGACAGAAAGGTGATACATTATTCATGGTTTCCTGTTGACGTGTTCAGTGTGCCAACTCAGAAAGAAACCATTGAGTCAACTTTTATGACTATATCTTAAATAGTCTGTATCAGTAAAGGTTCAAATGTTTCAAATCCACTCTTCATACGTACAGTGACCAAAAACATTTTGGTTTATGATTTAATATCAAATCATTACCTGACATTCAGCCAGTGCTGAGCCTTGCAGGAAGAAGCCTGGAGGGCAGGAGAGACTGATGGTGCCCCCAACAGGAGTGAGCTCCTTTCCAGTGATTACCACATGAGGGATGGAGAAGTTGCTGGGCAGCGGGCAGGGGGTGGGACGGCACCGGATGCTATGTTTGGACCACGTGCTGTCGCTCTGGCAGGAGAGAGAAGCTGTCTGTGTGGCAAATTCATACCCATCGTCACACCTGTCAGCGAGGAAAACCAAATGAGATTTAAAACACAATCTGAAATGTCTTTGACATGGTTCTTCAATAGAAGAACCACACAAGTTTAAAGATAATGTTATTGAACTGCAGTTTCTCTGGTATTAACGTCCATCTTATATAATCAACGGTGGAAAGTGCAGGTGTTAGTGCAACAAGGTCACAATTGAGATCCGATCACACAGATCACATTCCGAGGTGCCGTGGGACACAAACAGTGTGAACACAAAAACACTCTGTGGTTTCGGTGCTGTTGTTTTGAAGCCTCAAGTTTTGGTATTTATCTAGCACCATCTTGACCAGGCGCTTCCTCATATTACGTCATTGTAGAGCTGTCTGCAATGAAAAACTCAGCCACTCCTCCATCTCTCTGTCTCACACACACACACACACACTAAACTAACATCATTTGGTCTCTGCCTACAAAAATGATGTAAGCATTTATTTGTATAAGTGACACACTCAAGTTCCAGGTTGAACTGATGCACTTGTGTGCACAGAGCAAAGAAACGTGTTTGAATAATTAATGCAAAACATCATTACGTAGATAATGTTTATCAGAGCTGCCAGAGGAGGATTTACCATAAGGAATGACTGGATCATTTACCTGTACATGATTTGGTTTGGGAAGGTGAAGGTGTCTCCCACCACCTGAGCGTGGGCTACAGCCGGAGGTTTTCCACAACTCACAGGCTCACAGATGATCCTGGGCTCCCCCCACCTGCCGTCTCTCCCGCAGGAGAGGTGTGGGTATCCCTTTAACTGGTAACCGGGCCGACACCTGTATATAACAGTGTCTGGGAAGGTGGCACTGCCGCCCTGCAGGACAGCATTAGGAACTGTTGGCGGAGCGACACTGCACCTTCCTCGGCCACACACAGGAACCCCGGGACTCCACACCCCTCCCTTCTCACACACTGCCTGTGGGGGACCCAACAGCTTGTAGCCGCCGTCACACTGGAAATGCACCAGGTCCCCACAGGTGCGGTCGCGTCCAAGAACCACGCCGAATTTCAACACGGGTAGGACACAGACGCAGGGTCGGCACTGAGGCACAGCGCCCACCCAGAGGCCTTGAGCGGAGCATCGCAGGATGGGGTCCCCAACCACCTCATAGCCATCGAAGCAGACGTACTCCACCACATCGTCGTAGTTGAAGCTGGAGCCGTTGAGAAAGCCGTGGCTGATGTCCTCGGGTGGATCACAGTTGATGATGTCACAGCGAGGTGCCGGTTTGTCCCAAAGTCCATCTGACTGACAAACACGTGTGGAGTCTCCCTTAAGTGTGTATCCTTCGTCACATTGATACTTCACCTTGCTGTTGAGGCCAAACTCTGATCCCAGCACACGTCCATTGGGTATCAGTAAGGGTTTCCCACAGCGGGCAGGTACGCAGGTCAGAGACTCGTGGCTCCAGGTGCCATCAGCCTGACAAACACTGACAGATTTCCCTTCTAAGAGGAACCCGGGCTGACAGCTTAGTTCTATCTCATTATTATAGGTGTGCTCCTCGCCTTTAAAAGTAACATCACTGGGGACTTTAGGAGAACCACAAGACAGTGGCTCACAGAGAGGTTTTTGTCCATTCCACTTTCCATCAACCTGACAGACGATTGTGTTGCTACCTTTGAGGATGAACCCAGGACGACACTCATAGCGCAGAGCCTCAGGATACACAAAAGCTCCTCCATGAGCGGTGCCGTTGGCAATAGGCCCTGGGTCGCCACAGGAAACCGGTCGACAAATGGGGGCGTTATTTGTCCACAATCGACCTGACACACACTGCCTCACAGGCTCCCCCTGAAGTTCATATCCTTCCTCACAAAAATACTTGACCATACTGCCGAGGGAGGAATCAGTCACATTCACCCAGCCGTGCTCTGGCCTGGGCGGTGTTTCACACTCTGCCGGGACACAAAACGGAGCTGTCCCATTCCAGCCACCGTCCTCCTGACACACCAACCTGGTGGGGCTTGAGAGGTCGTAACCTTTGTGGCAGTGGTATTCAATCAAAGTCCCGTGAAGGAAGCTCAAGTTCTCAGGTGAGGCTAACGCTCCAGTGTCTTTAGAAGTTGTAGTAGAGCTTGTCCGCTGCTCTGTCACCCTAACATACTCGCCAAAGTCAATGTGAGGAGGCAGGCCACAGTCCGACAGCAAACAGACAGGGACAGAACTCGACCAGCCGAACTCCTCACAGGTCAGATGGTCCTGGCCTATGAGCTGGAATCCAGGAAAACAGCTGTAGAAGATAGTGACACCAAAACTGTGATCCTGACCCTCAACAAAACCATTTTCAATGGGCTGAGGTGGCGTGCAAGATATCTGCACGCAAGCAGGTGGCTCGAAGTCCCATTCCCCACTGGCCAGGCACTTCAGAGTCTCTGGGCCTTGGAGGCGGTAACCACGACGGCAGGAGTAAGTGGCACTGTGACCAAACTGGAGTTTTGTGTAAACCACCTTTCCATTGGTGATCTGTTTTGGGATGGAGCATTCAATCGGGCGGCAAGAGGGGACCCCTCCGATCCAAAGTCCCTTTTCTCCGCAGAGGACGGTGGAGTTACCCACCAGATTATATCCAGTCCGACAACTGTACAGTGCTTTGCTGAGGTACATCAGACCCTGAACATCTACTATACCGTTAGAAACCTCCACAGGCTGAGGACATTCAACTGGGATACACTCAGGGGAGGGACTGCTCCACAGCCCGCTGGCAAGACAGGACACAGAGCCCTCTTTTTTTAACGTGAAACCATCCATGCATTTGTAGGTCACAGCTGAGCCGAAAGGAAATGGGGGAGAGGACAAGGAAGTGCTGCCAAACGACACTTCAGGAGGTGGGCCGCAAAACACCTGCTTACACACTGGGAACGTGTCGTTCCACTCCTGGGATGGTGTGCAGCGGAGGATGCGAGCGCCTTCAAGGACGTAGCCATCCTCGCATGATAATTCCACTGTTCCAGATTCAGAGTCCAGGCCCTTCAGGACCAGGTGGTTCACCTCCAGCGGTGGCTCTGGACACTGCACCGGTGAGCAACGCGGCAGCCTCGTCTTATCCCAGCGTCCGTATTTCAGACAGGTCCACACGGAGTCTCCGACCAGCTCGTAACCCTCATTGCAAACGTACTGTACTTTGCGGCCCACCTGGAATTCAGAGCCCCGGTAATGTCCATGTGAGATGGAAGGAGGAGGGTCACAGGTCAGAAGGACACAGGTGGGATGGTTGGTGTTGGACCACTGGCGGTTGGCTTGGCAAACTCGGTCTGGACGACCAATCAGTCTGTAGCCTGCGTTACAGACATATTTCACCTTGCTGTTGAAGGTGAATTGACCTTGAACCTACAGGGGGTAAAAAGAGGAACAAATCATTTAAACCGTATTTATAGTTCATCATGTGGAGAAGATGAATTATTTAAATATGAAAACTAGTGATTCAGGTCATGACAGTTTGTTGAGTTTAAAACTAAATCAAAGTCTTGGTCAGTGATTATATTTTGCAGATATATGTATTTATATTGGTTTCTGCATCTTCATTATGATGAATATAAATCAATTAGATATTCATATAATTTTACCACATGCCAGAGGGATACTGCATATATTCTTATTGTGTAACCAGCCAGAGGATGTTATTGTCTGCTTTGTTTTTCATTGTCATAAGAAGGATTATTGCTGTGTATTAACTCTGGTGTTCGAAGCTGACCTCTCCATTCCTGAGTGGAGGAGGCGAGGAGCAGGACACAGGTACACATGTGGGGAGAGCTCCTTCCCATTCTCCATTGGCCTTGCAGGTCCTCCTCTTCTCCCCTCGGATATGGAAGCCTGGATAGCAGGTGTACGCCACCATGGCTCCAAAACTGTAGTTGGTCCCGCTCACATAGCCCCTGTCGATGCTCTCAGGCCTGGAGCACCTCACTGGCACGCAGCCGATATCGTACGGCGAAGGCTCCCACTGTCCTCCCATTAGACACCTCAGTGTGGCTGTGGTGTTGAGCATGAAGCCCTCTTCACATTTGTAGCTCACTTCAGAGTTGCTGGTGTATTTGGGTTTGTTGACTGAATCTAAAATTGCATGGGGTAGTTCGGGTGGGCGAAGGCAGAAGTTGGCGATGCAGCGCGGGGCCTCCATGCCATCAGGAGGCGCCCACATGCCCTGAGCATTGCACACCATCTTGGAGTTGTTGCCGGCGGTGTATCCGTCAGTGCAGTAGTAGTTGGCGGTGTCTCCAAACAGCTGGTGGCTCTCGTAGGGCTCTGCGTGGTCGATGGCAGGCGGGGGGCCACAGGAGCGAGGAACACACTGGGCAGAGCTGTCACTCCATTGGCCACTTGGCAAACATTCTCTGGTCTCTGGGCCAATCAGAGTGTAGCTGTAGATGGAGGAGACCCAAAAGAGATGAGCAAAAGACAATGCAGCACTTACAAGACATCAGACATAGTTTAAAAATATTCACACTTTCCATGAACAGAAACCGAGTAGACTTCAACCACATTTACCCTTCTTTGCAGACATAGTGCACCTTGTTTCCCAGTTCATAGTTCTCTCCTATGGTCACAGCGTCTCTCAGGGCCGGAGGTTCGCTGCACAGGACGCTCACACAGCGGGGGGAGGGTCTGCTCCACTCCCCGGTTGCTTCACAAACAACTTCCATGGAGCCAAACGGCCTTCGCCCCAACATAAAACAGAAGTACTTTATAATATTGTAGTGTCACACAGATTTATAGTGGACATGATAATACTTAACTGGGACTATAAACTTACTTTAACCCAGGTTTTAAAAGCACATAAATAAACTGAATGGACAAACTGACTCTCCAGTCACAAAAACAAAATAATATTTAAATTAATGTTTATTCATAAGGTCAACTCCCATCATCGACAGAACATGTGAGCTGATGGTCGTTCACCTGTAGCCCTCAGCACAGGTGTATTTCGCAGTGGACAGGTATGTGATCGTGCCAAGGCTGTAGTCAGCGTTCTCCACAGTTGGAGGCCCCCCGCAGGTCAGTGGGTGACAGACAGGTGGCGTCCCGCTCCATCTCAGACTGACGAGACACTGAAAGTCATACGGGATCTGAGGCAGGAAGCCCTTCATACAACTGCAGAGGTAGAAGAGTTAGACTGTTAAGAAGAAACTATAGCATGTTTCTTTCTAATGTGTTTTTGTACTTTCGGCTGTCGTCACTTTGTTGTAGGGGATGCAAGTGATACCTGAAAGTCACCTTGCTTCCGTAGGTGAAGTTGTCGCCCTTCATGATGGAGTTCTCTGGGACAGTTGGCGTCGGGCAGGAAAGAGCTATAAATATCAAATAAGAGGATTAATAAATGCTGTTTTACAATATTTCACTGAAAATGACTCAATGAAAGTGCAGCTACCTTCATCTGCAGAGTAAAGAACCTCTGTGCACTGCTCTAAAATTGGTGAATGAGTGCTTCTTACTGAAAGTATTTATTTTCCTGCTCAAGCTTCCTGGTTCCTTGTTCACTGAACCATCATTACTTACTGTAAGACCACACAGTTTTGCACCAGTGACTCTTGCAGCCACACGCCCACCACCTCATACTTTTAACACTCTTGCAGAAAAAACCTCAACCTCCTGTCTCCTGTATCCATGTGTTCACTAATACACTTCCCTTAAATCTGCCCACACACAGGAAACCAGTAAAATGATCATTTTAACCTTTTCAATTCAAAAACATTATGCAGTGTCTCTAATATTTCACATACATGTGTTCTTTTAACTGTAGTCATTTCACTTTCATTCTGATGTTCAACAGCCAGTGTGTTTTGAACATGAGCTCATTGGCACAGTCTGCAGTCTCTATGAGGAAGTTTGTGGCTGAGAGCCAAGATGAAGACGCTGCAGTGGTCAGGGCTTTCAGGCCGCTGCAGTGTGAATGCATTCACATTATCTTCGTAAGTGCTTTTGTGTACAGGTGAAGATGCATCAGAACAATTTGCATGATAATAATAATGATAAAACACTGTTATATATCACCTGTGTAGTTTCTACTCACTCCTGATGCTTGGATAAGAAATCTTTTTTCTTCCATGTAGAATAAAAAGCAGATGAATGGAGACTGATTGTTAGAAAACCCCAAGTAGAAGTGTTGTCAATGTAAAAACTGTTTCTTCCTTGCTTTTGAGGTTTCATACGAGAAGTTGCAAGATTTGAACGTTCATGGGAGAAGTGGTGTAGACGTCAGCAATTAAACCACCTTGCCATCTGCTGCATGCTTTTGAACACGTAGCAGAGATACAGAGATACCTCACAGTATCTCCCTCATTCCTTTGTTAGTGGGACATCTTTTCCTAAATTCCACACAACACAAAGCTGGACTTCGGACAGAAGTTTTTAGAAAATACTAGTCTACAGTGGATTTGGACTGTTTTCAGTGGAAGATTACTACAAGCATTTGAGTATTTATAGCATCTGCTGTAATGCTCTGAACTCTGGAAACACCAGAT
This sequence comes from Paralichthys olivaceus, assembly GCF_024713975.1. Classification (NCBI taxonomy): domain Eukaryota; kingdom Metazoa; phylum Chordata; class Actinopteri; order Pleuronectiformes; family Paralichthyidae; genus Paralichthys; species Paralichthys olivaceus. The sequence goes on along the minus strand of NC_091114.1, from coordinate 13,356,939 downwards.
CACAATTTCCTATTTCCTTCATGCAGCCTAAATATGATGACGCTATATATATTTAACTTCACTTAAGATGAACAAAAACCTTGACTATGAGTCACTTCGCCTCAGGGCAAGGAGTCTGTTAGTTCATGGAGTTTTTACGTTCTTTCTCCCACGGACCAAAGACACGTGTTATTTGGAGACGCTAAAATGCCTGTAGGTCTCTCTATATATAATATATTTGTGAATGCAGGTTTATCTCTGTATGTAGGCTTTGTGATAGACTGGCGTCCTGTCCAGTCTTTACCCTGCCTCTCGCCCAGTGTCTGCTGGGATTGTCTCGACCCCCCACCGTGACCCTCAAACAATACAGCGGCACAGCTAATGGCATGTCATGACTTCACTTAACCTCTCACCTCTGCAGTATGGGACACGATCATTCCAGTTTCCTGTCTCCAGGCAGCGGAGTCGAGACGAGCCGATCAGCTCGTAGCCGTCCTCGCAGCCGAACACAACCTCACTGCCCATCAGGAAGTTGCTGCCGGTTCTGTGGCCAAACTCTGGAGACTCAGGGTTCACACACTTCACCGGCTCTGGTAGGAACACATGCATACACCCACACATAACAAGTGTTGTGCTGTTGTCTCGATTTGACTGTTGTTATCAGCATTATTAAAAACCTACATGTGCATTTGAATGCTTCTCCTGGTAAAGTTCTCCTACCTGTGCAGTTTTTGCCGTCTCCGCTGTACGGGTGGATGCAGGTGCAGATGTAGGAGCCGTCTGTGTTCTGACAGCTGGCGTGATTATCACAGTCAGATCCCAGAGCGCATTCATCCACATCTGAACATCACAGGGACACATGCACAAACCGAGTCAGACAGGACATTTATCTTCCATAGTTATATCCCTGAAGTAAAAACACATATACGATATAAAGTAAAGACGTACCGAGACAGGCCGGTGGATTCCCTCCCCACTTGCCGCTGTTGCTGCAGTGCATCTTGGCGTCTCCCAGCAGGTAAAAGCCAGCGTTGCACTGATAGACCACAGAGCTGCCACTATGAAAGTCTGTCCCCTGGAACAAGCCATTCTCCAGAGGGTGAGGAGCTCCACAGGACACACCTGTAACACCCAGAGGAAGGTTATCCAGGCTCACACTCCTCAAGGCTTTTTAACCTTCATTCTTCATTTAATACATCCACCAAAAAACCTCATGTTTTCACCCCTGTCCGTTTCATGGTTCTTTTCAAGCAAGATTACACAAAAACTACCAGACAGATTCCAACAAAACGGAGTGGGAGGCTGCAGAATGAGTCAGGGAAGAGCAGTAATCTTATTTCAGCTTCTTTAACATTGTGAGATAGTGAATTTAAATGTGGTTTCATATGGGGACTGTTGGTTTCTTCTGCATCAGGAAAAATATTGTCATTGTTTTTCAAAAGTCACTTTACATATTTTTAACTTTAGAGTTTTGTGGAATTAGTTTTTCTTTGAACCTTTGGTAAAAAGCTGAGTGGATCAATGAATTTCACGACATATTTGTGTTACACGTATATAGATAAGGAGATAACACTGAATTAAAATAGTAAGGAATTAAAACATTCAATTATTTATCATTGTTATTAATTATTTACATTCCTATAAAAAAAATCCCTTTTCAAAGACTGACTGGTATGACTTCATATTCACCATGAACAAAAAGAACAGGATCAGATTACAGGTGATTTCCAAAACAAATCGAGTCTTACGTTCGCAGCTCGGCAACGGGTGGCTCCACTCTCCTTTATTCTGGCACTGCAGCACCGGCTCCCCCACCAGGTAGAAACCGGGATTGCAGGACAGCTGGACCTGCGCTCCGGGGCTCACCTCCACAGTGGAGGCGAGCAGGTGGGGCACAGCACTCTCCAGTTTGGGGCAGTCTGGAGACACAGGTATGGTGGAGTCAGAGCCACTGTGAGTTTAAATGCAGGATTACAACGCCACCTACAGGTGGATATCATACACTGTTCTCGTACGTGATTAACAGCCACAATGGAAAATGTAATCCAGTAAAATTGGGTCATTGACTTGTTGACATTCGTATTGATTTCTTACCAGCACAGAAAATACTGTTGCTGTTCACTTTGACTCGGCCGACCACTCCGTTCAGAAAGTCTGGCCAGGCGAGCACATTCCCTCTGTGGGTCACATGCGAAGCCGGACAGCTGCTGGCCAGCACCTTGATCTAGTAAAACATATTCAATCAAATTCACATCAATATTCCTGTTATTGTTATTTTAAATCACCTGGTTTCAGAGACAGAATCTTAAACAGCGTGTTTAATCATTTCATAAATCCTGCATGTGTCTGAGTTTAATTTGGAAAATACCTCAAATGAATCATGCTTTAAAGGTATAAATACATCAGTGGATATTTTATGTGTACCTGCTGTTGGGTCAGAACACGATCCCAGATGTTGAGCTGACTGAGGGATCCCACGAAGGATTCAACGGGGTTGAAGCCCTCCCCCCTCTGGTCTTGGTCCTGACCTAACACCAGTGCTCCGCCACCTACAAGACAGACGGGGAAAACCCAGAGATTAACTTCTGCTCGCTGAGAAAATTAACCCTTTGTCTTCTGTATCAAGGAAATGATTACTGGGCAGGTAACCAGGCCGAGGATAGCACTACACCTGGGATAGTGGTGCCGACTGACAGGCCTTTGCCTCCGTCCGAGGGCTTCCCGTTGATGTAGATTCTCCAGTCACCGTCCCAGCTCCTCCAGGACACACCGATGTGGTACCAGTGACCCGTGTTCACTGCAGGACAGTCGGTGATCCGCTCTTTACCGTTCACATACAGAACCCACCTATATGGAGGTGGCCGTGGGAAGAGGGACAATATGGTTGAGGGGATTTAAAGCGATAGAAATGAGGGGCTAGGAAATGTAAATTATAAAACACAATGATAAAACATTAACTTATCACACGCACTAATTTAACAGAACCTCGTTAAGTGTATTTATCTCCCGGTGTACCACTGACCCGTTGTAGTCTATGAGCAGGAAAGCGTTGTCGCTGCCCTCCACAGCGTAGGACACCGGTGTGCCATAATTAGTGGTGTCTGATGACTTCATCCAGAAGGTACAGGTGATCTCTGTGAGCGCCGGCATCACACTGTCCATCATCACGTAACCGTGGATACCCGACACCTCAAAGTCCAGGTTGAAAGCAGAGGACATCTCTAATAGGACAGAGCAGAAAATAATCAATACTTTCTAATTAGATATTTAGTACCTACCCTTGTCTTTACCTAAAATCAATCATTGTTCACCGAAGAAACAGGGAAACATCATCTATAAACATTTACCGAGGACCCCAAGACAACTAAAGGGAAGAAAATATATTTCTAGATCACAAACATTTTGTTATTTAGTTTTTTTCTCCTTCTGTTTTGGATGAAACACCAAGAGAACCTGACGTCTTCTAAAAGCAAAACATATTATGGGATTAAGTGAAATCCTTCGATGGTCGATGATAACCCATCCTTGTGAAAATGGGAAGAAATCCATTAAATGGTTTCATAAATATTTTAATGTTGTTCCGTTGGCACAATACACCAATTTCAAATAACCTTCTCATATTACAATAAGGTTTTTACACAATAGTATATTTAATGTGGTTTATTAAAAAAGTAGAAACATGGAAATGACCCAAAAAAAACATTTTCATCCATTATATCTCTCTTCCTCCTCTGTGGTTTCCATGGTGATGTGCCATCTGTCCTATAGTACCTGTCTCACACCTGGTTCCGTTGAACCCAGGGAGGCAGCTGCAGGTGAAGGACCCCAGACCATCCAGGCAGCTGGCTCCGTTCACACAGGGGTTCGGAACGCACTCGTTCACATCCACCTCACACAGCCGGCCCCGGTAGCCCTCCACACACTGACACCTGGGGGAGAGGGGGCGGCACAGTTACACAATCAAGAACACAAAACTAAACAAAGCTGCTTCTTTCCATCAGAATTTCGATTACCTGAAATTATTGACGGCGTCCAGACACGAGCCTCCATTTAGACAGGGGGCGCTGTAACATTCGTCGATGTTAACCTCACAGCTATCCCCCGAGAAGCCAACAGCACAATTACAGGTGTAACCGCCCGTCATGTCCTCACACACGGCTCCGTTCAGACAGGGGTTGGAAAGACACTCGTTTATTTCCAGCTCACAGCGAGATCCTGCAGGGAAGGGAAAAAGTCAATCTGCTGTTCTCACACGTTCTTTTGTAGAAGACAGACATGGCATAGTTTATGTGCTGCTGATGAGGACATGAACTCTAGAACGAAAGTGTGACATCGTCTCGGGATCAAACCTGTGAAGCCGCCGACACAGCTGCAGGTGAACTTGTTGACCTCGTCCACACAAACACCGTCGTTCAGACACGGGGAGGAGACACACTCGTTGACCTCCGCCTCACATAGATGCCCTGAGACGATCGGAGGAGAAAGTTCAGAGACAGACAGGGACAGAAAATCAAATCAGAACCCCGTTTGTGGTTCAGTACATTTAACTTATACAACACATATGTAATGAATATCTGTGGTGTACTGTGTAAAGTATGTCTGGGCTTAAAAAAACCTCAACATATCTCTCTTATAATTTTATTATGATTCATCATGTTCTCTACATTTTTCTCAAAGTCTGATCTTGATTTCACGTGTAGAAGTTTTTGGTTGTGATCGTTTTTATGGGAAAAGTTTTTATTACAGTAGATGGATTGTATTTATATAGCAGCCACTCAGAGCACTTTACAGTACAAGCCACAATGGCCCAAACACACACACACACACACACACACACACACACATTCATGAAGCACTGCTGTATGCTGCGGTTTTTCTGTCACACACTGTCGGCACAGCTGTCAGGGGCAATTTGGGCTCAGCATCTTGCCCAAGGACACTTTGGAAAGCAGACCGGAGGAGCCAGGGATCAAACCACCGACCTTTTGGCTCGTGTCTACAAGATATTTCATGGAATTTTTGAAACATTACACAATTTCAAACCGTCAAATGTCACAGGTCTTCTTCTTTGCACATTAAATTGAAAAATGGATATTCTGAAAGCCGATTGCGTCACGGTGGCACGACTAGACTCTTTTAAACACGGCCAACGAATAAACAAAAACTGATGGATTCCCCTCGGGCCAACCTCTCCCAGGATTCATAGTGCACTTTGAAAAGAGATAATGGCAGCAAATGATGTGACCTAAAGGAGAGTACACTTTTAAATATGAGCATCAGGCTTGAACTATGGTCACTAATTACTGTAAGTGTTTTTGTACTCCACACCCTGACGTTTTATGTTCATCTACCATTATGAATTAAATTCCCAACTGCATCCATACCTAAAAATCCTGGTTTGCACTGACACTGGAAGTCTCCCATGCCGTCCTTGCACAGGCCTCCATTCTGACAAGGAGCAGAGTCGCACTCGTCTACATCGACCTCACACTTGGCACCTGAGAGACGAATATCAGAGGCTGCATCAAGCACTTGTCACATACAAGACGGCTGTGGTAAAGATCGTGTCGCATAATGAGAGGAAGCTGATGACAGGAAACACGCTGTCGAGAGTAAAACGGAAGGAAAGTGTATCATGTGTCTTTATCATGAACTGAATTTCTTTTTATTTCAAACCTTGGAAATCTGCACATGATAAAGTCTTGATGATTAATCAGTGTAATCTGTTTCACGTCTCCCAGCTGATACTAATCACAGACCACATGGTGTATGTATGAGTGAGTCAGAAAACCTAGATAGCAGATACATGTGGTTTGGGATCAAACACTTTCTTGGGAGCAGATTTATTTTTTGTATAAACTATAATCAGAAGGAGGCTCAGCTGTATCTGTGACCTGATGCTCTACACCGGGGGGCTTGAGGTACCTGACGATGTAAAAGTCCGACTGCTGGTTTACCTGTGAACCCGGGCATGCAGGTGCAGACGTATCCCGCTCCCACCTCCTCACAAGTTCCCTTATTCTGACAGGGATTCAGGAAGCACTCATGGAAAACCTAAAGTCAAGCAGATAATAGAATTACATAGACAGCAAAGTGCCACATCTGCTTTAAAGAATAATTGATAAATCTGACATTGGACTCAGGTCATCATAGTTTTGGTTTGGTCATTTTACTTGTGTCCATACCAGTATGAAACAGTGAAGCTCTGTGTTGGATCTTAAATCTATAAATCATATTAAATTGTGATTGTCAGAAATAATGTAGGTTTCAGATAAATACTAACCTGACTGCTGGCTTGGTAGTCTTCACTGACCTCCACCTCAGGAGCTGCAGTTACACTCTCCTCCTTTGGAAGAAAACTTGACCCAAAACCTGACAATGACACCCACAGAAAATACAGACAATATAAGCAAAGACGGAAAAAAAAAAAAAAAAAGTCGGAAAAACACAGCGAGGATCTTTCCCCTTTGCTACCAGACTGGCAGACGGTTGAGATCCAGCTGAACAAAAGCCTGTATTCTCATTTCAACCTGGCAGCGTGTCCTAACCGCAGATCATTCCCACACTTCAGGCATGCAGCGTTATTCATTTCCATTCTGCTCACATTATTTCCTTTCCCCTCTCAATCCCAGGGCAGTAATCCCTTTTCCAGTTGGATTGAGCTGTCACAACACAGATCAGATGCCACACATGTTGAGAGATGGCAGCAAGGGACAGATTATGCAGCGTGTGCATTTTTGTTGGTTCAACAAGGAAATACATTTATTCTTTCTAGACTGAGACACACTCACTGGAGCAGTGCTGGATGGTGGTTGCCCCTGTGATGGTGGTGGTTCCGTAGAAGGGGCAGGAGAGGCAGTAGGAGCGGCCATGATCAGGCTGGTAGTAATCTCTGGGACAAGGGTAACAGGGGACCAGACCGGTGCGGGAGAAATGACCTGCTGAACAGGGGACTGTGGGAAAAAAGAAATATATGAAGGTAAAGGAGCAGGAAAAAAATCCAGAATCATGCAAAAATGGAAAAAAAAATGGGAAAATCAAACAATGAGAGGCTCCAAGTTCACAATTTTAAAGTCATTGGTTATTTTTGTGTTTTAACTGAAAAACTGAGGTCGCAGAAATGACTGTTTCCAGATGTATCATCCAACCTTACATGATATTTCCAAATAGGAATTTCTGATACAATGAAAGCCAAATACTTTATGACACATTTTTGCTTAAGGGCTGGAATTTGATTTTCTTTAGTTACCGAGCTGCATTTTTAATAACGATGACGGCTATTCAAGGTCAAACAAAGCAATTATAGTGATAGGACATTATGGGAGTGTCCTTTAAACTGTCAGACTGTATCACCTCCACACTCCATCTCGTCCACTGCTCCTCTGGTGACGGTGGAGGTCTCGTCAGGACAGACCAGACACTCCCTGGCGCCAAAGCCCGACTGGAAGTGTCCCAGCGGGCATGACTCGCAGATCTCAAGCCCATTCAGGGAATGACTACCAGGTTTGCACTGCCCTGCACATGCAAATCATGATGAAACAAATTAAGTATTGTTTGTGAATAATTATAATTCTATGCATTTTGTGGCTCCAAATGAAAAAGTCTATAAGTCTGAGGTCTGACTGAACACATGTGCGTGCATCATACCTTTGCATTCGGCCACACTGCGGGAGTGCAGGTAGGCTGTGGAGGTTCCTTCAGGACAGGACTTACACTCCAGCTGACCCTCCTGGTCCTGGAAGGAGCCCAGCCAGCAGCTCTCGCACTCGTTATACTCCAGAGAGAAGTACGTTCCCACCGGGCATTGCACTGCAAGGGCACTAACAATTAGTAACTCACTGGGAAACATAACGTTTTTTGTGGTCGTATTTTAATTGAAGGTGGATTAATGAGTTTACTCTCTGCTCAATCCCTCGCTCACTCACCACACATTCTGCCTTTGAGCACCGAGCCCGGCTGACAAAACAGAGACGCCCTCCTGCTCTCCAGCGATTTGGGATCGGCCACTATCATCTCTGAGGACACATGGAAACTGGACAGCGGCTGCTTGGCCAGCGTTCGCTTCAGTCTATTGGTCAGCTGCTCCAGCGTCCTCAGGAGCCTCTTCTGATTGACCACCTCTATTGAGTCGTTCCTCGACAGGGGCAGAGGGATGCTTGCTGGGAGAACGGACAAAGTTTAAAGGACTGATAACTAACAACTGATGGTACACAAAATAATGAAATATGCATTTTCACGTTCTTTATTAAACTGGGTGCCATTCCAGTTTTACCTGTGATGTTGAAAAAGATCTGGATCTTCTGGTCTCTGGTGGGGCCTTTGATTTTCCGGTGTCTCTTGGCGCGGTGATGTGGTTTCGCGCCGCCGTCTCGCTGCCGGTTGGCGATCTGCCGAGAGCTTGTGGCAAAGCCGGACTCAAAGTAGGCGTAGTCCTGGGAGCCTTGAGGACTCCAGTTGTTGCTCCATCCCCCTGGTGCTGATAAATATAAGACAGAAATAATGAGTCGAATAGATACTTCAATAATAAAGAAGGAGGGATGTTGTTTCTGTGACCTTACTAATAGAAAAGCCGTTCTCGTAGTCGTAGTTGTACTCCAGACAGTGACCCTGTGACATCACCTCCAGCTTGCAGGTGACATCATCGCTGCTGCAAATGTTGGGGAGCTGTGGAGGAGACGAAAAAAAGGCGACATGCTTGAGAGCTGATTCACATGAAGTGTGTGCGTGTGAGCGTGTGAGTGTGTGTGTGTGTGTTAAGGTTCTCACCATCCCGCCCAGTTTGGTGTTGAACTCCCCAGTAAATGACTTGACCAGGTCTACGTCCTCACAGCTGGACGCTTTAAACAGCATCTCAAAGGGCTTGAATCCGTTGTTTGCGATACGGTTCACTGAGAACGAGGAAAAATGGTTTTATACAGCGCGGTGCTTCATTTCAAGCTGCTGCACATGCACGTTGAATGTGTTTCGTAAGTCAACAGAGCCAAAATCCATGCAATGAGAGTTTTCCTGCACCCTGTACTTACACGAGCAGTCGGGTCTCTCAGGAGAGTACGGAGGCTCCCACACACCGTTGAACGCACAGAGGTAACTGTGCACTGCATCCTGAGTGAAGCTGTATCCGTCTTTACAGTGAAGAGTACAGTTCACACCCTCGTCTTCCTCAGCGCAAACAAACTCTCCGTTCACTGGGACATAGGGTTGTTCACAGGTTGTCCCTGAGCAGACAAAAATAGAAACATTTCATATTCTTATTCTTCACAACAGACATGCATGTTGTTTAAATACACTAATGTGTAGCCTGTAATAGTTTCAGGATCTACCTCGGTCCTGGAGGAGCTAGATTTCCATCAACTTAAATATGCTTGAAAAAGGAGATTCAACTAAACAAAAACTAGAATACAGACTTGATATTCAGAAATAACATGATTCTATGCACGGGATTTAAAACAGCTGTGATGCATTAGTCAGTTCCGCACCTTGCACAGAGACGGTGAGGTTGCAGGCGCGGCTGTTTCCTGCAGCATCAGTGGCGGTGTACTGCACCAGAGTCTCGCCCACTGGGAACAGAGAGCCTGGAGTATGGCTGCTGGTGACTGTGAGGCGGCCACCTGAGGGAGACGCACGTTACAGAAGAGTAAACATTATGAATGAAAAACAGACAAACATCATAGCATTAACCAGGCTGTCTGAGAGGAACTATCTTTTTATATTTACTCATATAATATTCTTTATTTTCTGGTGCAGATGTTGTAACATAACACAATGATAGTGATTTTGTCCAATTATAAGGTTTTTTATTCAACTTTCAAATTATTACCAAGATGACATGAGCTTGATTTCTAACCTTATAGATTGAATATTTTTCTTTCCACTCATGATTTGCCTTTAGAAGAACATAATTACTTGAGTTGTTACTGTTGCTCTAGTGAACCTACAGGGGGCAGTCTTGGCCTTACTCCAGTTTCCAGGACTAAATGAGTCACTCTTCGTAAAAACCACAGCAGATACGTTGAACTCTGATATTATAACGTGTGCACAGTGTGTCTGGGCATCACATGGCAGCAGAACAATCCACCTCTGAGGACTGAAGAGGAAAATTACTACAGTCTGGTTGGTTTAAGAAAAAAAAAAAAACTGCACGTGCAGAGAGTGATGGATCGGGCTTTGGGAGAGGCAGCTGTGATGAGAGGGTTATGAGTGTGTGTGTGTGTGTGTCATACTTCCCTGCATCCTCACACACAGGTTATGAACAGAAAGCAGTGAAAACATCTGCAACAAGTGTGACATCCAGACGGGATTTTAAAAAGTAAGAGGAGAAGGTGGGAAAAGTAAGTGGTTGACCTTTCGTCTTCCATTAACGGTATTGTCGGGTCATTCCAACAGGGCTGACACACGTCTGGTCCGCTGGAGTCTGGTGTCTCCCTTTATATATAGCCCGTGTGTGTGTTTGAACGTGTGTTTATGTGTGTGTCTGCCGAGTCGTGACTATATATAGCTCTGGCATCAGGGTGTGGGCTTGGAAAAACAAAACACTGACGTCGAAGGAGCGCGGTGTTGACGTCGTGTGGCCCAAAGCAGCTGCAGCAGCCTGTTATTACCGTGCCTGTGTGTGAGTGTGTGTCTGATAGAGGTGCACCTCTGCAGACAGGTGGGGAAGGATCTTTTTGGAGTTTCTGCGAGATCGTGGCCTGCGTTCGAGCGCAGGCTCATTTCTGCCAAAGTTTGTGAACTCACACAAACACGCGTGTGAGCGCTGTTCTGTGTTATTCCATATATGTGCGTGTGTGTGTTTGTGGAGCCAGAGTCAGTGAATTACATGGTCCTGGCTGTGGCTGGAGCTCTGGAGAAGTCTGGTTTGTTGTCTGTCACCACCATGGCTGCTTGGGTACAGTGAAGAGTGCCAGGAGAGAGACAGCCAGCCCTGCGATATTTAGTCTATTTGGCAGAGTGGCCTTGATGCACTGCTTTACAGCAGCATCGGTCTGAATAGTTAAACATCAACGTAAGTGTAGCAGGGTGGCCCAGTCTAAAACCAGAGACCGGCAGACCGCATATAAAGTCTTCACAACAGCCCGTCACAGCTTCATAATGTCCGTCCGTGAAGGGGAACATTTTCTTTTCACTCAGTTTAAGGTGCAGGGAATGAAATTTAATGTACTGCGATTTAGATTGTTTCGTATTGTGTCAATCATCAAACCCTGCGTCACTGGGAAAACTTTAAACATAATCCAATAAAACCCTCAACGTATATGTTTCATTTGCAATTCGTGGCACAGACTTGTTTCACCAAATGTTTGTACTTTTTACTCAATTGAGTGAAATCTTGCGGATGTGGCCCCGTATGGACTAAACATGAATATTCTCCTTGACATGAATTATGAATCAGATCCAATTTCAAATTCAGATCTATCAGATTTAAATGCACAGGAATACATTCTGGTATGGATTTGGACAAAGTGGCAGATCTAGGAATTGTTGATCATGTTGTTTAAGATTGTGAGATAGTTTCTACTTTGAATTCTACTTGATGTTTAGGTGAAAATGCTAAATCTCTGCTGTGAATGTAGATATTAATACAGAAAATATTATTTGGATGTACTTATGGAACTTTACCAGTGATTAAAACCAGGATTCATTGTTAATGGCAGCCACTCTAGTCAAGAAAACCAAGATAATTAGACAAGCAATTAAAACACATTGAACTCCCATGTGTCCAGTATCATATGTTCATGTTTAATTACATGAATGTGTGAAAAATGGACGTAATGAACAAGTTTTCATGATCAACTGTCTTTGTCTTCTTTAACATTAATGACATTAACACGTTGACAGCTTCATCTGCTCCCCAGCCCTGTTCTCTCTCCATCTCTTTTAAACACAGACACACAAATGAGGCGTTCATGCACACATTTACAATCCATCCTCGGAGTCTCTCACCATTATTCACACACACACACACACACACACACACACACACACACACACACGTACAAAAGCACATAGCTCTCTGCTGATCCCCTATTTTCCCATACGACCGATGGAAAATCATCAGTGGATGAGGGGGTGGAGTGGAACAGAGGAGCAAAAGAGTAAACCATCTACGGAGCTGCCGTCTGAGAACGGCAGCCAGACATACCTGAGTTGTCGGAAAACTGTGGCACCTCCCAAGTGACCGCCGTCTCCGCGTCTGTGGCCGGGACCATGGGCGGTGACCTGCACCTGTCAATCACTGGGGGCTCCGTATCTAGAAAGGGATAAAGGGTCGTTAAGAGGATCTGTAATGAACAGACGGCCAGATGGGGAGCATGCACAGTTAAAACAGCACACTGGTAAACATTAAACATTAAACATGTCGATAACAGACTTTTACCGTCCGCCAGCTGCAAAAGCAATAAAACCTGCAATCTAAGCCATGTGTATGTAAAAAAAAAAAAAAAACATGGTGCGGATTTAATGCAAAAACACACAATTGTTCCCAGACTGGAATACATTAGAACAATGTGAAAGAAACCCAGTTGGGAGAAGTGTGCTACGATGTGATAGGAGTTTTTCGAGGCAGCGGTGTCAGAGGGCACTGGTTAAACACATGTCTCTAATAAAAAACCACAACGTTCCACCACCATAATAACATATGGAAATGTTCACAGCTACCATGCTTGAGGTTTTTCCCCCTGACTGCTGTGATTATTGAGCGGTTGACATGGGACACCCCTCTTTTTCGCTCTCCCCACAGTAACACTGTTTGGCACCTGCCGGGGCGGATGAACTCCCTCGCTGCTGAGTACATCAATTAAATCATAGCTCTACACTGCATGAGAGAAATAAGCTGCAGCACAGAGGTGGAGGAATGTCCTGTACCGGAGAGGAAACAAGTAAGTGCGTATATTAACTAATTCTCTTGGGACAGACACTCATCTTCGCACCAGAGATCATTCCATCTGATTATATGGTCATCCTTGCAGAAGTGCCTGGAAGTTAAAATGTTAGAGGATTGTTGCAGAGGTTTCGTGGCCACATCTACATCTGGGTGCTGCTGAAGGGGATGAGAGTCAGAGGACAAGCATCTGGAGGTGACGTGGCCCAATCTGTGAAACACCAATGAAGGAGGGCGCCCACCTTATGACCCCGTGAAGCTGCTCAACTGTGTTAAAAGTAAAATACTCACTCGACTCTTTTACGCATGAAAAAGAGACATGGTTACATTTGATCGTCATGTACTGTTTCTAAGCAAAGTTAGATCTTCATTAGAGCGTTATTACATCTCTGGGTTTTGTGCCAGAGACTTTTACTGCTGAGCACATGTTGCTAATTGTCTTACACTTGCGATATGTTAACACTGTGAAGCTTTATGACATGGAAATGTCTCAGAAAACACTGGATTTAATTACCTCAATTATGTTTTCACTGGCATTCTTTGAGTTCGCAGGATTACGCAAAAACTACTGAACCGATTTTAATGAGCCAGGAGGAGGCCATTCAATGTGGAGCGGATCTGAATAAACAGGATCTGGGCGTTTGCACTCTGAGAGCACCTTGATTCTAGTACAACCAACATCAGGATTGATCAATTTCACATTGTCTTTAAAGCATTTCTTCCCGTAATTAATAACATTCTAGATGAGATATAAACAGTCATCCATAAAGCCTATAAAAAGCCAAGCGGGACACTGTATTCAAAGCTTTCCCCTCTCTCGTATTAAAACAGGCCATGGAGACCAGATGCAGCACCCATTGTTTCCAAGAGGATGAGCTCACCGATGACTGTGACGGTGAAAGAGCAGTTGGCCTGGTTCCCGGTGCGGTCGGTCGCGATGTAGGTGATGGTCTCTTTTCCGATGGGGAACAGCTGGGGAGGAGCGTAGACTGGCTTCACCTGCACCGTCACCTGGAGGAGCGAGAGACAGTCAATATGAAGAGGAGAGAAAAAAAACTAGGATTAAAGGACGAAAGATAAAAGGTAATTTAACGTGTCCTGTTAAATGTGCATTTTATAGTTTTCTATCATTTTATAGACTGAACAACAGAAAGCTAACGAAAGCAAATCTTTGAGAGTTTAAGAAAAAATGTAATGTCCAACCTCCTCTTTGGAGTTGTCAGTGGCATTTGGGACGTTCCAGCTGACGTTGGCGGTCCCACGCCGCTCATCTGTCTCTGCGACGATGTCCGCAGGGCACTGGATCCTTGGTGATTCAGCATCTGAAGAGGAGACGGAGAAAGAAAGAGATGAGAATCAGACGATGAACATGCTTTAACTCCATTAAATTGAATTAGGAATCAGATTAGACTGTTGCAGATGTTCAGCTCATCACAAACTGAACAGACTGACCTCAGCCTGCTTCGTTCTTATCACTGAAGGAGGTGTAGGTGTGTGATGTCATCTGACCCCTGACCTCTTTAATCGCAACACATCCCAAGCTCGTTATTGTTCAGAACTGAGAGCGCACGGCTGTCACCGTTCCCACAAGACCAGACCCCACAGGCGTGATCCGTGTCCATCCATTACCTCAGCGTCAGGCAACAATGGTGGAGCGGAGATGAACACAGATAGAGGTGGAATGACGTGTGAAACTTGCCCTCGGTCGTTGTCAAAACAGTCGGGGTCACGGAAAAGCGCCATCTCAGATAAATTGTATTTCTTGGGCTTGATGACTGTGTGAGTGAGACGCACAGGTTGAGAACTACTCATAGGACTGCAGTAATCTGTGTAAACACATTCTGCGGGTGAGTATGCAGAGTCCGGAGGTGTTTTGGGAAACCTTCTGGTTTCTGTATCTAGTTTGACTAATCAGGTTTGAGCAGACTTTGGTTGCCCGCAGGTAAACAGACCGTGTGGAGAGCACGAGAGAGGAAAATATCATCTGGACCTCAAAGTAACTCAGTTTGTGTTTTGTGTGGAGATGAAGATGGAGTCTTATTGACATTAGATCATTCTGAAATGTGAGGGGGGTAAAGTGGATTTTTTTTACTGTTGCAGTGAATATCAGCCTGTAGGATTTATTAGTTATGAGTAAGTACATAATTTTATCAAAGCATTTTGTTTATTTTACTGTTCTGTTTTCAACTTTTGAAACAGAATTCATATTTTGCTTTGTTTTCCAGCAGCCCTGCTTGTCCTGAAAAACACAAACAAATCTGTATCTGAAGAGATTCAAAGAGGCACATAAATGGTAATTGATCATTTACTGTGCTATAAAAGTAAAAAGCAATGGGACTAACAGAAGAATTAAGATTTGAGTGAGACCGTTGCGTCTGCAGGATCCCAGACAAGCAGACAAACTCTTCTCACTCTCCTTGTCAGTGATTTTCAGACTTTGTTTCCTCCAGTAGGAAATATCAGATCATGGGCGGTCGAGAAAAATAACATTTGACTGGTGGCAAATGCACAAACCACGGTGACCTTTGGATGAAACCATCTCTTCCTTTTGTCTCCTACAGCATGTTGTAATAACAAGAAGCCAGCACGGCACAGTTCAGCTCAGTTCAAGCCTCCGAGAGCTGAATCTCCCATCGATGGAGAGAGGTCTGCAGCGTTGTGTAAGAGAGTCCGCTCCCATCTGGACCTGATGACCCATCTACTTAGGCATCCGTCTCCGCTAAACACTAACACACACGGCTCCAATCGGCCGCGTTCATCTTCACAGAGAGGGAGGAATACTTCGTTCTGGGTGTCATCAGTGTGAAGTGAGAGGTGAAGAAAGCCAGGAGCTGACAAAGAACACTAAAGTTCTCTTTCTTTCTCATTTTCTCATCTTTTTTCTTCCATCAGCTGATTTGAGCCCCAGGTGAAAAAAAATGTAATCTTCTCTAATTATAATCGCCTCCGGATGACTCATCCTCACCTCTCACCTCCCTGTCCGCCCTACATCTCCAATCTATTCATCTTTATTGCGCTTCATCCTCTGTTAGGAAACTTTCTCCTGTGGATACTAGGGGATTTAGGACATCGGAGGGGGAGGCGGGCACAGCCGCTCGCCACCACCTGTTCCACCTGCAAGGCATCTGGTCCGGTTTTAACGATCTCCAGACAGAGCCCAGGTCGGGTGGAGGGGAGGGACGCGAGAACTCGGACATGGGATGGTTTGAGTTAGTGACCTGAGGCCCGCTTTGAAACAGGGTTAGCACCATTCTCACTATTCACAAAGAGGAGGGGGGAATGGAGGATGGAAAAGAAAATTCTCCTTCCAAGTTTCCTGCTGTTTTATTTTTAAATCTTCCTCGATTTCTCCACGTCCTCTGTTTCTTTCCTTCCAGCTCTTCTGACCATCCATCTTTTCACACATCACAAGTGTCATTCACTCCAGCGCTGAAAGAAGAATTCAATCTTCCAAGCAGCCTTGTTAAGTGTACAAACATCTCAATGGGGGGAAAACTGTTTGGCAAAGGGAGTTCAGTAAAATATGGCCAGTGAGAAGATCAAGTTTATGGATCCATCGTTCCATCCTTAATCATTTTGTATTAATAACTTTTGGATAGTGGAAGAAAGTGGAGAAGCGGTCTCCATCTTTATAGACAGTCAAACATGGAAGTCACAGTGCGCCAGATAATTTAGTTTTTATGATTCTGTCTGTGTAAAAGTGTTTGTAAGCATATTTTTGAATTGAACTGCCACCCTGCTCTTTTTCCATGGCTCATGCAAAGACAAAGGATTGATCTAACATCCGAGAGACAGATAATAACTGTATTGTAAAAACTTCCTGGTTAAGACCTTTTTTACAGCCCCTACACCGACCCTGACCCCTGACCTCTGAACTTCTGAAATGAAAGGATGCACCTTCCACACACATCACCTTTACAGACGGCTTTATGGACGTTAGCGGTCCAGTTCCCGGAGCCCATGCACACAGCCTTCCTGTTTCCTTGGAGACTGTAACCTTGACGACAGGTGAGCAGGCAAAAGGAGCCCGGCGATGCTGCCCTCCTCCCGCAGGCAGGGGGCGACAGCAGGATGTTCTTCAGAGCCACAACAGGGGGACAACGCACCTCTGGGGAGAGAGCGGGAGAAGGAGATGAATCTGATTGTGTTTATTTCATTCCTTTAAAAAATATCTGCTGGGGACACATGACTGGATCCAACATCTCATGACTTTTTCTTTGATGAATTATTGAGGAACAACCAGTGCTTTGATAGAATGTATTGTACATTGATGAGATTAGGAAAAAAGTATTTTAAGATAAGGTTGGTTAGAGCGGAACAGACCGAAAAAAGAAAAGAAAACTATTTCAAGATCTGGATCACGTTTCCTGTGTGTTTACCAGAATGTGATAAAATCTTTCTTTGATTACCCTCCACTATAAATGCCAACAATAAAACTATTTTCAGTGTGTGTGCGTATCAGAAACTGGCACAAAGGAAACAAACATTTGGTCGGAAATCAACTCAAGAGAGCACAGACCACAGGACTCTTACACTGGAGGCCTTTTATATTTATTCTGGGGCTTTAACTGTACATGTGGCTTTGACTTGATGATGGATGGATCATTCTCATCCTCTGCCTCCTGCTCCGCTGGCTTCAGCTGCGAGAAGAAGCTCGCTGAGGGGTACATTTCAATCAGATGAAAAAATATCTCTCCATCCTCTCAGCCGAAGCGATCCTGTTTCACCACTGTGCAAACAAACACTAAAACAAACCGCTCAGCTGCAGCAGCAGCCCACAGAGGCCTCTTAGCTGTGTTAAAGAGGTAACGACAGTCTGCGGGCAAACACGGAGACGGTCAAACAAACAATCTGCAGCTCAGTCAGAGCAGCGGGGGGCAACGAGATGGTAGCTATCGATAACCCAGAGTTCTTCAGAAACGGATCAGTCGGGCGTTTTAAATAGCGCAGTGAGCTGGTTGGTTGGAAGTGAGTCAGTTGAGGCCGGAGGTTTGCGGTGAAACACTCTCACACGGTCTCTCTCTTGTGTGTTGCTGTGCCTGACCTGCGTGCTCTCTGTGGAGGGCATGAGTGTGCGCAACTTATTTTAACTTAACTATCAGTTTTGAAGTGTGTGGGTAATTCTGCGTGCGTGTGTGTATATATGGGGATTGTAGCTGCGCGATGAGAAAGCAGATGTATCTTTCTGAGGATGATGTAGTGTGCCCAGCAAATACGCACCATATGTTTAACCACTGTGCATGTGTGAGTCAGTGTTCTCATGTGCGTTTACATACGTGTGTAAAACCACATGTTTTTACATAGAAAACCCCAGATTATAGGTTATTCAGTGACCTAAACAGATAATATGAGCCTATACATTCAAATGATTAAGACTTGGGTTCTATATTTTGTTGGGTATTTATCCCAAATGTTTCCAGCTATTTTAAAAACCTGGAGAAATACACAATTTTAATCCAGGTGGTCGCCTGTCAATGGCATCGGGGATACGGCACATGCACCAGGTCTTTTTGTCCACATTTACAGATCTTGGTAATTTATAAATGTATATTTCAACCAGAGAAAAGAGAATGTTTGCAGCAGCTCATCCAAAAACGTCCCACATCTTTTCTACATCTTGTACAAATCAAATAACATGAGACTTTGGGATAAAAGTGTATTAGATGAAAATAAAAACAGAGGTGAATTCCTCGGAGCAGGACCTTAACGAGTGATTAAACTGAACCAGTCATCTGTATGTGTTTTGTGTCCAGATGCAACACACAGCGTGAGCCAGTGGCTTGTTGGAGATGAAGTCTTACCCACACACCGAGGTTGGGATCCACTCCACTGCGAGTTGGCCTGGCAGGTGAGTCTGACGTCCCCCTCCAGCCTGTAGCCTCGCTCACAGCCTGCCTGACACTCCGCCCTGTAGGAGGCACCGCCATCGCTGCACCTAAGGAATCCGTGCTGCGGCCGAGAGAGCAGCGGGCAGGATCGAACTGCGGTCGTGAAACAATAAACATCAAGATTAACAATCTGCAAATCAGAGACACAGAATGCATATTGTTATATTTTGAAATGTCCAAGGCTTGTGTTATTATTGTGAGCTTGATTTGCTGTAAGTACATCATAAATTTATGGTTTAGCCAATTTAGGGAGCTATAAAAATTGGACAGTCAGTAAAACATTTGTTATTTGGTTTGGAGCGCAAACCAAAATAAACAAACAAAGCCCGAGAACCATGAAGGCAATTCATCTACTGCCTAAAATGCTCCAAACATGTTTTACTGCTTTTATTTTTAGGTGCTTGTGATCACGTGGTCATTTTGGGAAATTCCTTTCCTACCTTCTCGAGACGAGGAGTCATCTTTTCTCTCAGTTTTTCAAATTTATAATCAGATGATGCAATTTTAGATTAGTCGTTTTTTAGGGATATTGCACAGAGATTTGTTGTGTACTGTAAATTTGAAGTAGTGCGACCTGTCAAACAACACCTGTATGCTTCTGTTATTATGTGGTTTTGAAATATTTTACCCTGGTTTGAGGAATAACTGACAAACACAGGTATAAATATCCATATAACTCACGGAAAAACACATAAATCGGCCATTAGAATGTACAGCCCCATATCATATTTAACTCGGAACCTATCATTTAACCTAATGCACAAAAATTCCCATGAAATAAAAGAACACATTCCTGTGTGTCTCTCAATTATGCTGCTGTCTGGAGAAGAGTGTTGCGTTTTTTCTCATCCCCACCCATAGACAGACAGGCGGTTCAGAGGAGACCCCCTCCCTCAGGGCTTAACTCCATGGGAGGTCCAACAGTATGTGGCGAAGACTAGACTGAGTGTGACACATACATGTATAAGCACACACACTCAGAAATATATACCCAAAGCCACACACTGTAAAACACACACCCTTGAATATTCAGTGTCTTGGTATTTCTGTGAGTCACCCGCTCGCTGTCTTTTGGTTAAAACAGTATTTATCTCATTAATCTCTTGACTTGTCAAACTCCCTCTTCCTTTCTTTCTTTCCTGTCTGTTCTTCATCTCCCTCAAACTCGTATTCCTTCCATGAGACCCTCCGTCCTTCCTTTCCTACTTCCCTTCCTTCCTTCCCCGGCCTCCCAGTAAACGCTGATTCCTCGTTCAGTGCAAGCACATGTGACCTAAATACTTAGCGAGAGACCTTAACACGCTCACGCTCGTTGGAAAGTTGCAATGAATCACTGCAACACATCATCTTCTTTAGACGTGACGGTTTGCAGGGATCCGAGGAGAAGCTGCAGACTTTGAGTGTTTTGATCGAGTCCCAAAGTTTAATGAGGAAAGTATATGAGACTTGTGGTGTGAAGCAGGAACCTGCTGGGATTAATCAGACAGGCTTGTATGTTTGTGTCTGCACTGTAACATACTGTATGCTCCGTGCCAGATAATACATAATTATCAGTCTGCAATTACGTAATGTGAATTGATGCAATGTGCTATACTTGCTTTCCCTAACGACATTTTTCACAGTTCTGCTTTGTTTTTACCTTCTGCCATGGAGGGTATGTTTTCATTGCAGTATTACGCAAAACTGCAACTCAGACTTTCCTGAAACTTGGTGGAAGGAGGGACGAGTAGATTTGATTCCGGAGGTTGGATCCAGGTTATTTTATGTATTGTGAGACAGTTTGTACTGTGTTTATATAGATCTTTTCCAAATTTGCCTGTTGCTTAAACAGACAAACAAATGGAAGAAGTCCCATTAGACTTTCGGAGCATCCGATGAATATTATCCTTTATTTTCTTACATTCTATTGAGCGAAAGACTGAAGAATAATCGTTAATTAATCATGATAATAATTGTCAAAGTCCTCTTTTCACTGACAGAGAAGTTTCTCACCTCTGCAGGTGGCAGGCGTCCCTGACCAAGTGCCGTCAGCCTGGCACAGTCTGATGTTGGTTCCCTGGAGGTCAAAATCTGGCTGGCACCGCACACCACAGGCAGCTTCAAAGTGGTTGTTACATACATTGTGGATGAAAAAGCCATTTTCAGGAGGGGACAGCGCTGGACAATACACCACTGGAGGAGGAGAGGAGGGGAGGAGAGAGGGGAGGAGAGGTTACTGATGGAGCAGGTAGTGGCGGCTGTCTTTGGTACCGAACGGAAACGTAATCTTCCTACAATAACAAAGCATGAAAGCAGAAAAGTACAGGTTGTCAGACATCACCTCCCAGATCATCACAAACTGGTGAATAATGAACATCACTGTGTTCACAGGAACTGCTGCGTGGAAATCACCCACTCATTTTTTAAGAAATAGGAGGGTCGGATAAATTACCGAAGGCAGATTTATGATGCAGGACGCTCTACTCTCACACGTCTGTGTTTGTGTTCCAAGTGATTCGTCAACATTTCTATAGATTTACCAAAAATGAGGAGTTGGCGACCCCCGCAGTAGATTTGTGTCGATAAAGCATCAGTTATATCAGAGGTGAGGAGCAGAAAACTGCACAACAGGCTTTTATCAATGGAAATTAATCTTTTCGCTCTTTTCCTCCTTGGCTTCAGCAAGTATGAGGTGATAGACACATGCTTCATCCGATCACCTTCCAAGTATTTTATTAAAAGCACCTTTTCTTTTCATTTCCAATGTTTCTGAATGTTTCTGGGTGTTTCTCTGTAACGAACCATCTGGTGCATCAGGTTAATGCCCAGTAATGTAATATCTTATTCCTTGGATTTTTCTCTTGATTGGGTTTGAATTCTTTTGGGCAGTGGCTATTATCATCTTGATTTCAGCCAGGGGGCAAATCTGTGCTGATGCCACCTATTTGGTTGTGGAAGTTGCCAAATCCTCAGCTTCATCTATTGTTGCTGCAGCCAGAAAAATAAAGACAACTAATTTCTCCCACATTTTTCCCAGGGAGAATCTTCACGTGACGACCACTGTTTTGAATAACAAACATGCACAAGATGTCATAAACAGGCTGAATTAGCATTGTGTCTACTGACTATAGAACACAGAGGATTTCTAGTGTGTAGAGATATGACAGATGAGGCTCGCTTGATTTTCAGGACTTTGGGGGCCCCAGGCAAAAGGGACCTGGTTTGCGTGTGCAAACCACAGTCACACATGCAGTAAGACGCTCTCTAAAATTACTTTTGGCAGAAGGCTAGTGCCACAGGGCCTCGTTAGGGGTTTCCCACTGTGGAGTCGGTGCGGTCTCCTGTATCTCGCCACAAAATGTGGACAAATATAATCAGCCCTCCTCTGGGACCCTTTCTGGTAATTGCCTAATAATCCCTTCATGATTAGGCTAAATCAAACGTCATGGATCTAGCAGTCAACAGATCAGCTCCTCTTACCCTGGCAGGTCATGCCTAATGGCTGATAGCCTGGCCTGCAGACGCAGTCACTGACAGAGGTGCTGCCAGGCTGGGACGTGTGCTGCAGGTCCGGACATGGCAGGCAGGTGCTCAGACCTCCCGGTGTTCCCTCTGGTTTATAAGTGCCAGGTGGGCACGCTGCAAAATGAGAGGAGATATAATTAGAAACATTACTAAATGTAATGAAAGCTGGAGGAAAAGATAAGTTGATGTGCAAAAAAAAATAAAAAATACACTGCAAGACAGCTAAAAATCTTCACGACTAAATCAGAGGAGGATTTAAGAGAAGACTTTGATCATATTATTGTCTGGACGTGCAGTCGTGGAAAAATGTGGCAAAAGTGACACAGTGATCTCACTGTCTACGTAAAAAGAGACGAGTTCAGCCCAGCTTCTTAATTATTCCAAGCAGGGTAAACTCTTTAGTGGCACCGGACACCGTGGAGCATTTTCATTCAAAGAGAGGTTTATGAGCATCTAAAACCTATTACGGTTCACATGTAAGCACACATGGGCTACATTAGAAAGACCCTTTTGATCACCTGCATGCGGACACACACTCGCAGACACACACAGACATAGTCCAGTATGCTTCCTATTAGCATCACCTGAGTTGGATCAGAGGACATGCTGTAAAGATGAAGAAGCACGGGTCAGATGAGGGTCCGCCAACATTCTTTCATTCACCATCTATCAACTTCTAAAAAACCAGTCAGTGCATCGCAGAGGAGTGAAAAACGAACGACTGGATCCATCACATGGATCTTATCAAGGTTTAAAGGTCACTTTCACACGGGACGGTTCGTAAATCACAATATAACCTGATCGCTGACGTAATCCGCTGTAATATTTACAGTGACGATGATGTTTCAACATTGATTTAAATTGTCTAAAAAATGTATTCGTGTTTGTTTGAATTAGGTTATTACCGGGGGCAACGGCCTTTATCAGCCATTTTATGGGTAGTTTCACTCAAGCAATTTGCTATGCTGACATTTCCCATAATTCACAGCCATTACTGAGGGTAAGACCTTTATCAGTTGCTACCCACGCTCTAAGTTATTCTTTCTGTGTTGTTCCTGCGTATCAGAACTACTTTAAAAGGAATATTTTCAATGAGCAGAATACGTCTCCTTTCAGAAAACTCTCATCTTGTTACACATTATATTGTTTGGTTAATGACGTTTGTAAATTGGTGTTAAGTCCTCGCGATTGTGGTGTAATCACAAGTTTTCTGATCCACTTTCACTCACAGGACCCACACATGACGTAGGTTTGTGTACAACTGCGTTTGATTTCCTTCCAATCGTTCAGAGATTACACACTGATCTCTTTGGTTGCCATTGTTTACAGACACCGCACATTACTGTCATACCGTTAAATGTTTCTCGATCATATCACATACGAAACAGATAAAGTAAATATGTTAACAGATAACAGTTGTCTCTCCTTGAACGGGCGCTGCACTGTTGATCGCGTCACTGTCGATTCAAGTAAATCCAAACTTTGCTCAAGTTAATTAAGAAAATCAAACCCGATTTCATATTGACGGCACACGTTTTCAAATCAAAACAGGCTCCAGAGGAAGAAAGATATTCTCTGACAGTTACATTTGCTGCAGTGCACTTCAGATGAGAAACTCTCTGATCCCACAAACACACACAGATCATCTCAACACTTTGAAGAAATAAAAGCAGAAATACATAAATCGCTGAATTGAAAGGATTTAAAGCCTTTTTATTGTTAGCTAGACAAAGAGAGCTTCAAAAATCCATACCCAGTGGGCTGCGTGTACACTGGACATTGATTGGTGTGTAGCTGGGCGTGCATCTGACATCAGCGTGTTGTCGATTCAGCTCTTATATTGGCTCACTTTTTTAAAGAAAGAGTATTTCAGTTTGCAGAAAAGGAAGTTCGCATTTGCCAAATGAATCGCTCACAGGTTAAGACAACAATCCTGTGAGTCACTTCAGCTTCTTTTTCTTCTCTTTAATGCCGTCTCTCAACTTCCTCCAACTGGTCTGAAAGTCTTAAATATCCAGAAAAGGTTTTTTTAACACTGCAAACTACAGATGGTTCAGTTTGATCCAGACTGAAACCGCCTCTTTTGCTCGGACTAATTGTGAGGCACACTTTAGAAAACCATCGAGCAGAAGCCCATACAGTGGCTCACTTTCAAGTGGTCGCAGATTCTGGACCCGACTTTAAAACAAGAAAGTTTCATTATAAGCTTTTCTGTAGGTGCGACAGAGAATCCACAGTGCTAATATTCTTCACAAGTCATTTATTAGCTGCACTGGCCAGGTGTGAATTTCCACTGCCGAGCCAATGGCAGCCTGGCACCTCCCCACGCTCTCTCTCCCTCCCTCAGCAAGCGGCTCAGCCTGGAGATGTTAACCCACCGTAAAGCAAGCACTGGCTGCTGACACTGAAACGCACCCGCTCACCCACAGCAAACCCATGTGGTTTTACCTGGTGCAGACAGAGAGTTTGTGTCATTCACCATGTCTGCACATTTCATTTGATAACAAAAGCAGCAGCTTAAACTCAGAGGAGGTATCTTACATAAGACGGAGTGACAGCGGAAAGTGTGCGCTCTGTTCAGGCCCTCGGGAATCAGGTTTTACAGCTTCATTTAAGGTTTACAGGAAGCCTAGTTATTTTTAATGTGAATAATAATTCACCAGGAGCACAACAGTGGAAATACTGTATCAGAAAGTATAACTTTTCAATTCCTGGCATGTTGCATGTGCTGGCAGGTAGTAATGTACACAAACAGATGCATCATCACACACAGACACACACACACACACACACACACACACACAGTGTAGAAAGACCAGACCCAGCGTCTGCCTGCAGGAGTTGGAACGAAGGAAGTCGGGGTGAACAAGAAGAAATAAATGATAAAAAAAAAAAGAACAAGTTCCCGTGAATGAAAAGGGGGAGAACTTTAAAATATATAATTTAAAATATATCACTGCTCTGACTTCAGCCAAAAGACTCACAGACCCCATCGTGAAACTAACTGCGCTTGGACCCTGCGCTGCTCTGAATTACACAGCAGTCTCCTTTTGGGTCCATCTACTGCCTATGGAGTAAAATTCTACAGCAGCGTAACCTTCATTTAGAGAGGAAGTCGACCGTCAGTAGCCAGATGACCATAAAACAGAAAGAGCACGCTGTGTGTGAACCGGCTGCAACCATACATAGAGACAGCAGCCGCTCAAAGACATGCACTGTACACTGTAACGACCTCAGGAAAGTAAAGAGCCGACCTTGAAGATCAGGCGTTATTCATTTAGAGTTACAGCAATATTTGTGCAATCCTAATAACTGATAATAAAGTTAAACATGTCATTACATCAGCAGCTTTGATGATTCTCACCTTCATTCTGAAAGATTTCTTTCAAAACATCTGCACGGAAAGTCAAAGAGAAAAACCTGAGGTACGCTTTGCCTCTTTTTAAAGCACGAGTCTGGAAATATTCTGCATTTTATAGACAACAAATCCAGTAAAAAAAGAAAGAAAACTAAAAATGATTTTAACCATTATTGCCTGTGTTCAGCAGCCAAAGCCTGATTACTGTTTATCTCACATCCATGTGCCATAGAGCTCTTTTGTTTTCCAAAAACGACTGAAAACACAGTGAGCCACAGTTATACTGAGTGAAATTCTCCCTCTTTACCATGAATTGTTGTTTATTTTAAGTCAATTCCTAAAACACTGTGTTGTTGCTGTAAATACTCACTAGCACACCAAACTACTTACAGCTAAAAAATATCAATTATATTCAGAATTACTCCATGATTTAGAAAAACAAAATAAACATTTTAAGAATTGTGACCTGTTTACGTCAAAAGTAGGAACCAGTGTGTTTAAGGGTGAGTCTCCGGGGATAGTTATCATGTCGTCATCACATCTTCATCCACAGGTTTCTTATTGTAGTCGCGGCTAATGTAGCCTTCAGCCTCTACATCCTTCAGTGGAGATGACGAGTGTTCTTCAGACGTCTGGTGAATTCATTTCTCGCTTCGACTCCACACCCTCAGGTTTTTAAAACAAACACTGATTCTATTGACATCACTTGAGGCAATTGATCTGATTTCTTGCAGCTCCCTCTGGAGCCACAAAATATTTTATACAACCTCTTCCCATATGCAAGGGTAAACAGACTTTGATGTGTAGAACTGGAGAAGATTCTAACCCTTACTACTTGAATTGAGTCCAAACCTCTGACTAGAAAGTCTCTTGCGAGAGTTGAATATCTTGGCTGTCACTAGCATTTCAAACCGGGGGGAAAAAAAAGATACATTCACAGGAAGTCAAAGAGAAAAGACAACGACAAAACCAAGCACAGAATAGTTCATCTGTTAAACTGCTTTTTCCAAACTGGCAGACACATCCTGGTCCGGGAGCCAAAGTTACTATCACACGAGAATCTCTCATGTCTCTGGGGGGACGCTGTGTTCGATTAGCCAGGCCTAAAAACAGACCGGGGCTGAAACGATGAAAGGAGATCCAGAGGGAGAGCAGGAACATCTGCCTCCTCAGCCACAATGACAAACAGAGAGTTAGTGAGAGAGTGGTTTTCGTCTTAGAGGGACATATTCTGCTTAGTCCAACAAAATCCACAAACACATGCCTGCAAACAAATACGCCGATCCATAGAGCACTCGTTCACATGCTGCCTCCCGCATGTTATTTTAAACACGGAGCATTCAGGTCAGTGTGTCGTAGAGTTGGATATCAAACCTCGAAACATGTTTGGTACCAACCATACACTGTAAATAAAGTTGGACGACATGACAGCTCCCAAAAAGTGAAGCAACAACGGCTCGATTGACCCCTTGTGGCTGTCTGCAGTATAGCTCATTAAGTTTTCTCCTCCGTGTAAGTAGATGGGACATGTAGTGCTTTTTAAAAAATCAAAGTACATACACTGATACACTGATGTGTGTTCATTTTTTCATACATATTTGGTTTTAATTATTATTTTGATACTGCACTTGGTGCTATATATACAGTAATACTAAATTATGCCGTTTTTTTCTATTTTGTTGCTGATACCTTGCGTCTATTTATGTATTTGATTCAGTCAAATCAGAAACATTACTCTACATAAATCTATAACTAGAAACCTCTTCTTATAAACTACAAAACAAAAAGTTTTCGGCGACAGTTCACGTTTACCGTCACATTATGAGTGTTAAGTGCAAGATTCGTAAAAGTGACATAAAATAAGGTAAAATTCATGGTTCCGTGATGGAGTTGTGTCTGTCTGTCATCTTCAAAGCTAAACAATTGAAACAAAGGAAGTCCAGCAATATTGTGAACAGGCCGCTAAATTTGGACGGAGGCCTGGCCGCTTGTGGTTGAAAACCCTCTCACACCAGAAATGTTGTTAAGTTGGACCTTAAATTCCAGGGTTTCTCACTGAGAAAACAATGTTCACATGCGAGGAAACTTTCCACTCTCAACTGAGACTTCCCATGCACATTTGAGTCGCACAAACAGACGATGGAAATGGACAATTAAAATGTATAGTCTGGCCTACGAAAACAGACGTATATTCACGCAACAGACCGACAGAGGCACGAAACAAAACTGTTGCTCGTGGTTGAATGTTTCATTTCACATAAACACAGTCTGGATAGACATTTACTCAGAGCCAACAGACTGTACGCATCTGACACTGAATTCATCTGGACCACCAGGGGAGCTTAACATAATGGGATTTATGGATGTGAGGAATGTAAATGATACATGTGTCCAGTAATGACGGACATTTTGATCCTTTAAGTGTTGGAAAGTCAAACACATTCAAACCTAAAGGCACCGATTGAATACCTCTGCATTTAGCTTCAGACCCTCCATCATTGCACTTTCCACAGAGAGCACTAGCACCTGTCTACCACTGAGCTCCTGATGATGATGATGAACACAAGAACTGTGCCAATGCATCTGTGAGGTGCTGTTGTAGAAGAGGCTGTGACAAGATCATCTCAAAACCCCAATGCCACCATAGTTCGTTCAAAGAAGAAGAGAAAATGAGCCAAACATTATTAGGAAAATGAAATAGCTGAAATGTCCTAAGCATCATAAACGTTCTACCTATACTTGACTGTGACTGGTCGGTAGACGGGCGTGTGTTTCATGTCAGCATGTTGTCAGGTAGTAGTGTGAATGGAGAAAATGAATGAACAGGTTCATTTTGATCATTTCATTGCCCCTGTCCTTGTCACCAACTTAAAGCAATACTGCGAGACACTTCCACTTCTTTATCCTCTGTCGTTTAGTGCTGTTTCAACTTCCTGTGCTCATACCAAACGTCTGAACCATGCAAAGAAGTTCATTTTGGTTCAGACCAGGGCCCGAGGCCCCTCTCACATCTGTTGTTTTGGTTCGGCGTAACTGAAAAAGTCAGAAATCTGCACGAGGCAAGGTGCAATAGGTGTGAAAACGCCCTAAGAATCCACTGAGAAAAAAAATCACACAGCCCGTCTACAGACAGCTGTCCTCTATTTCAGTAATCCTTCCACTCAGCATTTTTCCCACATCATTCAGATGAGGACGGAAATCAAAATGTGCAATGAGACTACGTCTACAACTACAAGGGTCACAGGAATTTTCCAACTTCAACACACGGGTCACCTGCGACTGGAAAAGTTTGGGAATCCCATCTCCATGGTGTCAGGAGGCTCTAAATCAACTTGAGTCTCACTGAAGTCTGGTCTGTTCTCCAGCTGGATTGATTGCGGGGTAAAAAAAAAAAAGGGGGACGGGGGTGAGATGTGGCTGCTGCACAGCTGTCCACCTACACAGCCTCCATGTAAGTGGGAGGGGGCGCTCCACGCACCCCCTGATCCAAGGAATGTGAAACTTATGCAATGTGATGCAAGTCGGTCTTTGGAGAGGAAACTGAAGAACTTCAGTGGCTGCTTCGTTGCTTTTTGCCTGCTTACTATTCACCCCGACTCCCAGAGGAGAATTATCTCACCACCATAGCTGGACACGTTGCA
This sequence comes from Paralichthys olivaceus, assembly GCF_024713975.1. Classification (NCBI taxonomy): domain Eukaryota; kingdom Metazoa; phylum Chordata; class Actinopteri; order Pleuronectiformes; family Paralichthyidae; genus Paralichthys; species Paralichthys olivaceus. The sequence goes on along the minus strand of NC_091114.1, from coordinate 13,327,695 downwards.
GGGATTTGTAGGGAGACTGTCCCGCTCGTTTATTACAGACTCGGCGAACATCGGGAACGATCGGGAGAGCGAGGCAAACCGCTAAACAACTGTCCAAACACAGGTTGGTCTCCAGTCTGGTGTGCCTGATTACAGATGTCAGAATCCTGAGGCCGCGGCATGATCTCAGTAGACTCGGGACAACGGAGCACATCACTCAGGATGTTCACACTTGTAGAAAAAAGTTGTCACATCCGTTTCTGATGTGTCACCGTTTCACCAAACTCCTAAATGTTTTCCCACATTTCCTGACGGGATTTGAGGGATGTGTTATCTGGCGTGAGTGCACACAAACACAAACACGCCGTAAATCATCCCACCCTGTGCACACACGCACACTGACCCACCACACACACATTTATCTGATCCCACAGTAGCCTCAGAGTTGGTTTCCCAGTTGGAGCTCAGGCAGTGATGCTGCTAAACAGATTCACTGACAGGACACAGAACCACCCAATTTTATGTGCTAGTGTTTCTCTATTTTTGATGTATCTCCGTGCACATAAAACAACTGGCTGAATTTTATGGGTGTTTTTTCAAGTGTGGTCTTTCAGTTCAAGAGTAGAACTTATTGATTTCACTTTCAGATTTGCCTTCACTCTAAACCACACTCTTGTATAAAGATGGAAATAGCCTGTTATGGAGAATCTCTGAAGAAGATGATTTTTCACACCATCACACTCTGCAGCTGCTTAATGGTTTGTTTGTTGGTTCGTTGTCAGCAGGATTTCCACTTAACTTGATGAGAGGACGGTACGTCGGCCAAGAAAGAACTCGTTTTTCATCTCATTTTCTTTCTTCAATTAATTTAACATTGCGTTTTTTGATGTGCATTCAAATAAAAATCTGGGTCTAATTATTTAAATGTGGTTTCATGAGGGGACTGAGGCTGAAAGAGCAAGAGAGAAAGATGATGCTTCTCCAGAAGGTTGGCAGCTGATGATTTCCTTCATCCTTATCCTGTGACCTTTGACATCATATGTACCCCTCTTCATCCGCTCCTGTCAACTGGAGCGATCTTAGTCAGTCGGCTCAAACCCCACACAGAGAGGAGAGCAGAAAGTGAAAGGAAGTGGAGGAGGGGGAGATGAAACAGCAAAGAAGAGGGTCGGTGAAAATATCCAGAGGCAGGCAAGGGTCACAGCGAGGGCCTTGACAAAGACACTGGACAGAAGCACTTATGAAATCCATTCCACCTTGAAACTCTCATGGGTGCATTTGTCCCTTTAAATTAGGTGTGACAAAGGAAATGGAGTCATAAAGAAGTTGAAATATTTGAAGAGCAGAAAAGCAAGGCGGAGAAGATATTGATCGATGATTCAATGTGTGCATCTACCAGCCCTGGGTGGCATGAGGAAGAAAATGAGCCCGTGAAGTGAAAAGTGCATGAAACCTGCATTTTCTCAAACGATCAGCAGGGGGGCGACACCACTGGTTGCAAAAAGAACTCAGTTTGTATAAAGGTCCATAAGAAAACTACATCTCACTTGATTTATAATGTGGTTTCAATCTCTAGTTTAGGTCTTCTTCAAAACAGCACATTGTTAGTTTTGTAAATGATGGTCCTATCTATAGATAAATAGATGATGAAGCCCGGTACGCATGCTCCTCCAAATATGGTTACAAATATGTTGGACAAACCAGCAGCTCACAAACCAATGGGTGACCTCACAGTGGGCTGTACCCCCCCCCCTTTTTTAGCTGGTGAAATAACAATAGATAAAAGTTAAACTAATCAATTAGTCGACTGAAAGAAACGGTTTTGATCACCGAGCAAAAAACACCAAAGATTCAGTTGATATCATTCCCTGCTAAAGTGTAATCAGCATTTTCGACAGTCAATTATTAATCATTAGTATGAATGATGAAAAGATTGAATGACTTGAAAAACATCATGAATTGCGACCTGCCTGACACACACAGGTTATGTTTGTCTTTCCACCGTGCCCCGGGTCAACTCCTGAGACCAGAAACCAGAGCTGAGCTGACTCACAGAGGTGTTTCTGGTTTACGTAATATCTCAGTTAATGGCTAATTTATGTGCGGGCACCTGTTGACATGGCACAGTAGCCGAGAGAGGCTCTGAAAGACGAGACGAGGGGGTAGCTGCAGGAGACGTATGCCGTAGAAGAGGAGAGGAAAATAAGACGGAGTGATGGAAAGGAAGAAGGAGGGACGGGTGGGCAGAGGGGGACTGTTAATGACACATTGAGGTTCTGCTCCGCACCACTGGTTGTGTCACGCCTCCTTGTTTTTCATGTTCTCCTGCAGAGGAGGGTCCTATTAGGGCCAGTTTATAGCCTCGCTGCCTCGTCGCTCCTTCATCTCTGTCTCTTTTTTCACACACGCGCATACAGAGAGGCCTCGGTTTATAACACAAGACACGTCTGCTTTCCAGCATGCGTGACCTACAAACACGGCTTCAGTAGTCATCAATTAGGGCCTTTTACAGACCTATATGTGTCATTTAATGAGGGAAGAGAGGGTGGGACCTGGCTGAAACATGTGGTGCTGAGGGAGGGGCTTATATGGATTTCAACACTGCACTGTACTTTAAAACTGATGTGTACAATCTGCTCTGAAGAAAAAAACTTCAAACACCTTCGAAAAACACATGAAAGTCTGTCTGGAAGCACCTGAGGGCAGCTTCAACACTGTGGGACCATTTAAAAGCAGCAGAGAAACCCAGTCGTAGGTATTTCCCCCTCTTTTTCATCTTGCATTTCACTTTTTAACAAATTGCTCAAGTTCATTTATTTTCATAGCTGTGGCTCTCGTTTCTGCTCGTTAAAATAACATCATGTTCACGAAGCCATAGCCGAGGCCTGGGGTCACTGTGCAGAGTTCAGCGGGATAAGAAACACAAGGGAGGCAGGTGAAATACTGCGACTATCAAAAACTACAAAACATTTACACCAAGCTGGAAAAATATTTGTGTTAATTGTTTCTATGAATTTGCGTCTTTGCATTTCAGTCCCATAAGGTTGACGATCTGCACCTTACTCGACTAAAAGCTAATTTATATAAAATTTTATATATATATATATGGAAACAGAAGAATTCCATTCTTTCATCTGTATTGTCCACGTCTTCCGAAAGCTTACGGACACGGACGAAATGGAGCAGAAACAGTGGAGCTCATGGGGGGTTCTGCCCTCTAGTGGATTGTATTCCTTAAAAACCTTGCCAACGGAACGAACACATGGAAGTATGAGGGCAGACGCAACTTTTTATACTTCCACAATCAGTTCACGCAGGATGTAGTTCACATTTTGACGCTCCATCCTTCCACCACAAAGACCAAAGACTCAAGGTTAGGAATCTGTAAACTTCCATCCAATCAGTTCAAGCGATGTAATCGAGGGAGTTGGCGGAATGACTGTTCTTGACCCCCTAAAAAAACTCCTCTCTGCATTTTTCCCCTAAAACTGAGCCAGACTTTGTGTTGAGCAACTGAAAGAGTTTTTTTCCACCACAAAAAAAATGAGAAACAAGGAGTTGGACAGACATACGGGTCGGAAGCAGACAGTCTGCTGTGGTTATTGATGCTGCAGGGATTAGGATTTATGCGGTAGCAGGAAATAGAGAGTCTTTATAAGTAGGTTTATGTAACCTGTTGGACGAGCTGTGTAAATTCACTCCTCTGGTAAAGATATATTTACTTTTGAAAGCATTTAGGTGCAAATTACAACGACCGAGCAAACAGAAGTTAAGATTATATTACTGCTGTGACCTTTCATCTAACGCCATCAAAGGGTTGACATTTACCAAGGACAAACAACATTCTGGTAAATGACAAGGTGTCTTATAAACCACTGTGTGACTGAGTCTTTCACATGTGCTGCAAAACACTAATGCTCTCCAAAAGGTGAACGACAATATTTTGATTCGCTGACCGTCCTTTAGTGACACAAATTTGGGGGCTCTGTGATATTTGGTTGATCAGACTTTGGTCCAGACCTTGAAAAGTTCTGCATGAACGGCCAAGGAACTTAAACCTACTTCGAAACTCTTTCTGTTTCCCTCTCTTAATACTTATATGAATGGTTTACATTTTGATTGAGCTCCAAAAAGCACATTAACAGTGCATTTAAACATCAGTGATGTAAAAAGCTCACTTGTGTAATGCCAGCGTGGATGAGCTGTCCCAGGTGCTATAAACAGACTCCGCACCGCTGCCTCTTCAGAGATCTGGTACGCGTCACATCCTTGAATGGTATATTTTAATGGGTCAGAGGTGTGGGCATGCAAAGCACGCCAAAAACACATGGCTGTGCGTATGTGTTAATCCCCGGGCAGTATATATGTGTACTGCTGTGTACTGCTGTGTGTAAGTAAGTGTCATGGTTAACGTGACTGCCTGGAGCGAGATGAGCTGCAGAGCGTCTGAGACAGCGATAACCGACGTGGTGTCGAGTTCAGCAGCATTCCTCCAGAGTTCACAAAAACTTTTACCCTTTGTAGCTTTTTCTTTAAATTTCATTTTGACTGTTCTTCATTTACACAGGAGAAAAAGACGTGGATGAGGCCAAGAGGAGAAGAACAGAGGTTTGCAACATTCCTCCTATTTCTACACTTTTCATTGTCTTCCATTAAACTGAGCAACCCCCCCTCCTCCTGGCATTTTAATTCCTTGAATTTATGTCCACCTGGAGGATTCCGCACGTGCAGTTACAGCCGCATGCAACAGACTGGTGCCGTCCTGTCCACAGAGAGATGGACGTGCTACATTCAGGGTCGAGTCGACGCTCGTCAAGGCCACGCGTCTCCTCTCGGGATCAAGAGGCTGTGTTGAAATTAATTTGGTAAACATTGTGAAATTCTTCCAGGATCAGTTCTGAAGAACTGTTTTGTCGCAGTATTCCAGTCAGAAGTTCATGTCCCAGTGACAGTAAATCATCCAATTCATCATCTCGCACGGTACAAAAGATCCATCAACAAACTGATGGATGTTAGAAGAGAAGAGAAAGAGCGATAAACATAAACATAGTGTAAAAATACAGCTGGACAAAAAATGCTTTTTTCTCAGTGATCACATATTTTGCTCGGCTGTGATCCCACAAAACTAAACTCAAGTGCTGACTTTTGATATCAACAGAGCAAACTCCATCTGATGAAGTGAGATGCAGCTGAAAGCTCCAGAAAATGCTCGTATGGTAACCGAACATTCTTGAATTCAAAGTTGCCTGATTCAAAAACAATATCTGCTCTTTAAGTTTTAAGTTTTTTCCTCAAAATGTATATCGATACACACACATCGCTCCAGACGCGGCAACGCACCACCTCACGTCACCTCTCTGACGTGATCTCATGAAGAAGGTGAAGCCTGAATATCAGACATGTTTGATAGCTATTGTGGCAGCGCTGAGGATTCTGATGGGGAAGTTTAAAAATTGCAGATACCGATCAAGGTTCCAGACCAGGGTTCTCCTCCGACTCTTGGGATCTGAATCAGGTTATACTGGTCTCATGTTCCTGTAGCATGAGCCAAGCTGTAACCAGAAATTTGGACTGGTCCCCATGAGAACTACTGGAACTACTGATCCTGACAAGGTCGGTTTCTATCTCAACAAATATTTTCTTCAATATTTTCCTGACAAGCTTATTTTTTCTTTACTGGTCATTCCTTTCTCTTCTCCATATACCTCTCTCTATCTCTTCTCTCTCGTCCTGAGCAGAACAAAGCCCGACTGACACCACATTAACACAGTCCAGAGCTCCTGTCGTCCTCTCTGGCTACAGGAGAAGCTGATAAGCCAGAATGTGTGACAGGAGGAAAACATGTTGCCCTCCTGCACCCCCCGCGTCTCTTATCCACTTCCCCATTCCTCCGGTGATCCTCTGTGATAGAGATATCGAGAGCCTGAGATCGGTATTAGAGAGAAACAACAACGTTCTGTTTCTGCGCAGGATACAGGTTCGTCGTCTATCAGATGGGATTCCAGGCGTGTTTTGTGGAAGAGGCTGTTTCACTTGGCTGTCGACAGATTCATAAACAACACTGCTGTGCTCTGGAGGGATTTGGACAGTGTTTGTTTCCAGCAGAGTCCTTCAGCCAAAGATAATAATAATTGTCTGACAGGCCCAAAGTTCGCTCAAATCATATTCACACGTGTCAAGGACTTTTGAATGTGAGAAAACTAAATCTGAGAAGCATAAAACCTTTTCAAACCTTCACCTGAAGGCACCGACCATCGAACTTACACAAACCAGAGTGACAAAACACAGGCAGCGGGTCTGTCTGCCTTTACTGAATCACACGGCCTACCCACAATTCACATAACACCTACGGCTCAGCCAAGCCCACTGAGGTTCAAGCAGGAGAATATTAAAGCAAGACGCAGGAGAACAGCAGGAGCTTGTGGAGTTTACTTGCATGTTCCCTGGTTACGTACTCCTTCCACCGCAAATCTAATTGGTTTTGGAGCCACCGTTACTTTTCAAAAAGCCTTCTAAGTTATTAGAGAATAAAAGCCTCTATAAATGTAGAGCTCAGAAACACATACGAGGGTATTTCGCACCAGTTAAGAAAACCGAAATGGAGTTGAACAGGGCTAACAGAGCCTTCGCTTGCCAGCAAATCCATAACAGCAGTGTGGCATACTGTCCTGCACACTCTCCGTGTGAGGATGACGACTTATAGACAATAAAGTGTTGACACTGCAATTCCCCACTTCTCATAATATAAGAGACGAGGAGACGGAGACAGACAGAGGAAGCCGTCCTCCGTTGCGGTTGCAGCTCCTCGCTGTGTCCTTCCTTCCCTTCGCTGGCCGAGCCAACTCTGCAGTCTGCACTCTGCTATTAATTAAACCATTAAAACAGATTAATAAGCAGAACGGGGCTCCAGTCTCGACAACATCTGATAAGCATTAAGGAGGCGTGCTTTTTGGCACGATGACCCCGATGCCCTTTACTTTGGCTCTCGCTTCGCAAATTCTTCCCCTCCTGTCCATCTCGTTTTCTCTCAGTGAATTTTGAACACTAATCTGAATTACTTGTCTTTTAAGCGGTTGAGTTTCTCTTGTGCACTCAAGAGTTGATTTTCTCCCCTCATTCCCTCCCACCTGTCTCCCCTGCACAAAGGGTGAGTCGTCTAAATGACTGACGTGCAACACAGACACACACATACACACGCCGCCCAGTGCATCTGTTAGTTGTTCTGCTCTCACACAGGCTGCTGTGTTCCTCTGTGAGTTTGAATACTCAGCCTTTAACATTTACACTTTAACGACTGAGACCACCTGCATCATTGCAACATTACTCTGTGCAACGTGGAGATTTAACAGACCCAAGAACAGCACGTTGCTGCCAAGTGTTTTAACTTGATTGTCTGCAGCGTTGGGTTTATTTTAAGCAACACACTCAAGCAAAACATAATTATTGCGATGCCGCAATGATCATCTGTCACTTCTGTGTGGGATCTTTCAACAGAAACACATTTTGGTGGAATTTGAGGGTTTGACCACATAAAAGAGCAACCCCCCCCCCGTCTCACAACAGCAGAGACAAAACCAATATACTTGTCAGGGGCTCAATAATAAAGAGAGTCAGAAAGAGAATAATTCGACACGTCTCTGAATTTTGATTGAAACTGCTCCAGCGTCCTCACGTCAAATGAAACACTGTGGAGCTAAAAGAGATTATCTAAAAACTGAAAATATTTTCAGACTTCAAGGGTATAAGGAGGAAAGATGATAGGAAATGTAAATGTTTGTGTTCGAGAGGAAGACAAGACAAAAGCAATTTTCTGGTGCATTCTCACATTTTATCGTGGGACTAGCGGAAAAAATTCTGGAAAATGTCATTCATCGCATATTTTCAGTCTCAATAATTAATTTCTGCACTTTAGCCAGTTTAAGGATGTTTTAGTTCAAGTCAAAATTCATCTAAAAACAAATGGATTTTGCTGATGCTCTTATCTAAGTCACGTTTGTGTGCAACAATAAAATAATAAGTCCTAAAGCCCCGACATTATAAATAACCAGTAGTAAAGAACACAAGGGTAAAAGGCAAAGCCCTCTGGCGACACATGAAACAGATGTCTTAGTTCCTCAAATGTATACGTATGAAACAGAAGTGGGAGGCGAAGCGGTAAGAGCCACAGAGAAAAGGCAGTTAATTTTAAAATGACAGCAGCATTTATCGTTGAATGTGGAGCAGAAAGAAATGGACGCACAAGATGAGATTTAGAGGAAGAGACTGAAGGTGGAAGAAACAGGATGTGATCGTCCAGCTGGGAGTCCGAGAGTCAGAGGTGAGGGAAGGCCGCCGAGGTCCTGAACACACACAAACACATCGCTGCCTCAGACCTCCACTCCCGCCCACATTATTGGGTTTTTTTGATAGCGATCTGCCCTGCGGACCGCTCACACGCCGTTAAGTGGAAGGGCTGCTTATTTTAACTTTTGCCCAAAGTGAGCTTAAGGGCAACCTGAGGCAAAGTGGTCCTGACAAGGTGGAGACCACATTCTTAAAACATGTCCAACCCCAAAGAGGAGAGGCCTTTTGAGATTGAAACACTAAACAAAGAGCTTGTTGAGACAATCAAAAAAAAAAAAGGAACTTGCTGCCAAAACCCTGTGAAGACGCTGGTATCCATCCCTCTGTCCTACCTGTGCACTCGTGCTGCAGCCCCTTCCCGTAGTATCCCTTCTCGCAGATGCAGTCGTACTGTCCGGTGTGTGTGCCGCACTTGCAGCTCGCCATCACATCGCAGCAATCCCTGCCCGCTTCGCACAGAGAGGAGCAGCGGGACAGATCCTCCTGGATGTAGCCGCCTGTGGGGAGGTCTGTGGGTGGAAAACAAACACTGTGGGATCAGATTACACCGCCTGGCAATCACACAATTTACTTTAAGTGCGACTAAAACAAAAACTTGAAAGTGGGGGTTTCTGGCACTTGTAAAAAAACCCAGCAACAGCAAGTCAAAACACGTCAAGTTGCTTTTATACCAAGTCTTGCTAGAGTTTATCTATTTCACTATTTAATGATGATGAAATAAAAAACACTCATTTGCAAAGGGAAAGTCTAACACCTCTCTTTCCTGTTCTGTCCATTATGTAATTGAGGCTGGCTACAGGCTAGACCTGTGCAGTGTGAAAATAAAAAAACTGCAGCACCTACAAGCCACACATGTACAACTGGCTGAGAAGCAAATGGCCATATCCTTTTTTCCCCCAGTGTATAAACTGCTCCGAAACACAGTAGTGACTAATAAAAGGCCATAAATCAAAAGAAATGGTTTGAGACTGCAATTAAGAGTTGGGCCGGGGGCAAAATGGAAACTTCAGCTGTTTTTCTACACGTCAACCTGCTCCTTTTTTATTTTCCTGTAATTGAGAGAACAGGAAGGTAGAGAAGGAGTGCAGAAAAAGAAGGCGAGGAAGAAGAAGACGGGTAAGAAGAAGACGAAGACAAAAACGATGACGAACACAATGAAGAAGAGGAAGAGGAAGGAGGAGAAATGTAATTTTTGCATGTACGGTGCGTGTGCATGATTTCCAGCTCGCTACACACTCAGTAGTTAACGGTGACATTTTGAGGCGATAGTTTAAGTTTTTATGACTGAATCCTTTTTTTTTTTTTTTACCAATTTGTGGGAAGTTCCCGTTAAGTGTGGGAAAAGTGCCTTGTTCTGTCCAATCTGTGGAGAAGTGAGGACTAATAGCTGCTGGCAGCACATGACAGAAAAGAACCCATGTGAAATACACGTTGTCAGATTCCATTTTAAAATATTGTACATTCTCTTTTTATGTAAACACTGAAGTTAAACAGGGTCACTTAAAAAAATATTCCTGCAGGTCAAATGGTGATGATGGAAGCATTGAGGCTTCACAGAGAAAACGAGCAGCGTAAACTTTAATTTACTCAAACACAGGACTACCTTGTGCAGTTAAATTGTGTACGTGGGAAAAGGGTGAGATTTGATGCAGCTGTGTAATGAAATCGCAGATGTTTCTTTTGAATTGGGATTACATGACCCCCAGAGGGCTGTGATCCTGTCTTTAAAAGATGTAAAATAAAAGCAGTTTGATTTCTCCCATAACCCCCAGCTGTTACCCTTACCTTCGTGCAGCGCTCGACGAGCCAGCGCCTCAAACTCTGCAAAGTTGTGCACCAGGTAGCAGTGCTGGTCTTTGGGGTGTGAGGCCATGTCGTGGAGCTCCCTGATGTTCCCCTGCCAGATGCCCAGAGTGAAGATCTCGACGCCGCGTTCCCTCAGAGCTGCCGCCACCGGCCGAGGGTCCCCGCCGTTAGAGTAGCCGTCGGTGATCAGGAAAATGACCTTGGTGGCGTTCGAACGAGAGTGACGCAGGATTTGCTGTTGGAAAAAGGAAAATATAAAACTCATTAAGTAACGTTCACATGTATGAATCAAGTCTGTCCAGCACTTTCTTTACGTTGATTAAACATGAAAAAGGAGTTTCACTGGACAAGATCAACTCAACAACTTCAGCGTAATAAGAAAACTTCATATTATGTTGATTTCCTTGCGTATTTTTTCACATTCTCTCACACGGCACAGAAGCGGTTGCTGAAAATTTGCAACCCAAGCGAACACGTAGGAGAGTCTACGTGACACAGAACGAGTAATGTGCTCGAACCAAAGAGAGGGACTGCTTCTGTCACATGGACATGAAAAATTATAACTAACTAAAATAACTAAATTATAACTCCACACTGTCCCACTCAACAGATTCAAACACTACAATCCTCTTTAACCACCGATGCAAGAATTTTGTCAAACAGCATGGAGACGGTCTGCGGATCAGAGCCACATATCTGCAAATTCAGGGCTCAAATTTAGGCGATTAAAAAAGTGTATAAGTGATAAGCAGAACCATATGTGCTATCCAGATGTGAATCTATTGGAATTTGAGATTTCGTTCATATCGAAATTTGATTAGAAAAGAAAAGTTGACTCAAATCTTAAAAATTCAAATAAGTAGTGCACTTCCAAAGATTCTGGGAGTCTGATCTGTGAAGTGCGTAATTTTTGAGCCTAATGAACTCATGCTGTTCCTGTAATTATTGCAAAGGTCGACCATTCAAATACACACGTCCCACGCTTTGCTCTCCCTGCCAGCACGTTACCAACATAGCTCCAGCTTTGGTGACATGACTAAATTCAATAACGAAGAACGTCACACACGACCACTAAAAACAGCCCTCAATTCTAGGTTTCCTCAAAACCCTACATCAGCAGGACAGGCAACGAGGGCAGCGCAGGGAGGAGGGACGAAAAAAAAAGAGGAGAAAGCTCGACAATTGTAGTTATTTCTCCTGCAGAGTACAGACTGCCTGCCAGTGGTCGAAAACCACCGGGCAGCACAGACCAGGCTGCTGTGTCCGCCCCAGACACCGGCTATAGTTCCCAAACTAACTTTAGCCACCGTTTACAATCCACCACATACAATTAGACAGGACATTAAAGTCAGAGAAACATATCTTTATTTTCTCTGGAGTAAAGAATAAAAAATAACAGGACCATCTGCTCGCTTTGCCGGGGGGAGGCCAAGCTGAAAGTGTCTGGTTTTGTTTTGTGTGTTTTAAATGAGGTTAAGAGGGTATGTGGATGAAAACCAGTAAACAATGGATGAAAAGAGAAAAGCAAGATGAGCCAGGATGAAGTAAATGGGACAAAAATCCACTTACTTGAAAGGCAGAAAGGTCAAGAGTGTGTTGTGAAAACGGGATGAAAACAAAGGATGTGTGTGAGTCCAATCAGGATATAATAGCTACTTATGAGGTGAAGAGTGTGGAGACGGGCAAAGGGTGTGACCGCCGAGGAAGGGAGCACGAGAGAAAGCTCTGGTCTTTATTGTCTAATTGGCCGAGCTTCAAGCAGCGACGTAATTACAGAGCCCATGAGGCGAGGGAGTGAAGGAGGGAAAAGGATGGAGGGAGAGAATAGAGAGGAGGGTGAGCCTGGTTTTCTCTGATCCTCAAAGCTCCAGGCCGCCTGCTGCTCTCGCAACCCAGCAGTCGGTGCACCCCATCGGGCGGCCACCGCACCCTCCCTGGTCCTCCCTGGCTCGTGTACCGGCTGCCAGCAGAGGGATGCTTCTGTCATTTAAGGTCTTTTCATGCTCGATAACCGTGATTGTCGTCGTCTCCTCTTCGTGCGTGAATGTTTGAGGTGTTTTATTAGGCGTCAGGCTCAAAGCAGTGCTGCTGGGGTCACAGTGGGTTCTGCTTCGGCTATGAGTCAGCGGTTGGTGTTAGCAAGTGCGGAGATGCCACCAAACGGAGCATATACGCATGCATACCCACTAATAACAGCCTTGTGAATAGTCCCCACATACTTTAGGTTAGAGTATTAACATAAAGGCAACCGCAGGAGCCTGTGTGTGGGAAGGGGATGCCCTTTACAGCAACTCTCTGCATGCACCTTACAATTCAAGGCGTATGCATTGAACCAGGAGTTACATATAATACAAGTTAGAAGATACAAGATGATTATCGTGACAGGGTTTGTACATAGTTTAGTGTGAAATAAATTAGGAAGTGAAGCGGACAAGGAAAAGTAATAATCAGATAAATACAGTAATAATAAAATATAGTTAATATTGAATTAAATATCAGAGAAGGACCCAACTGAGCTGTGTGAATTTGCTATTGCGTTCTTGCACCACATGTTTGGAATAAGCTGCAAGCCATCCTCACCTTGGAATCGTTATCCTCGCTCAGCATGTTAAAAAATCTTTTTAAATCAGTTTTATAGAGCAACGCAATGCTTTTAACGTGTGTTTTCTATTTCCCATAATTCATTTTTGCCATTGATTCCCATGTTTCTTCTTTGCTTGTTAATCTGTTTGCTGTATTTAGTGTCGTATGTGAAAATGTTAGCTCAGGGCCTCTCTCTGTTGTCCTTCCTGTGCATTTTTTCAATTACACACTTGGCAGACCCTTCAATGCCAGCATCTGTCCGGAGAAGAGATAATACGCCTGCAGCAATGGGACAGTTCGAGTGTGTCTGGTGTGGAGCCGATGAGATCTGTCAGAGCAGCGGTGATAGCGCGGGGACCAGAGGGCCGGGGGGGATTAGTGGTGAGAGCAGCGGATCCATCTCCCTCCAAGACGCCTCAAACTTTGGCAAGAGGCAAAAGAGAGAGACGACGCTCCACATGTGCAGTCGAATCAGATTTACACACATGCTACATGTAGATAGTAAACTGAACATAAAGGAACATAGTCGAGTAAATAGATGAGGAGGATACCAGTGTACAAATACTGTTGCAGGTTTCCTCAAAACCGACATGACAGCGCCCCAAAAGTGATGCCATAGTTTTTCAAGCGTCCCCTGGTGGCTGGCTGCAGTACTTGTCGTAAAATCCTCCTCTTCCATGTTAGTGGATGCGACATTGAGCAAATGAAAAAGTTTTTTTTCTGTCATTTTAAGTAGTCTAGGGTTTGGGGGTCATAATGTTTTTGGTTTAGTTGTAAAACATCCTTTCAAATACCATAATTTATAGTATTTAGGATAAATTTGCATTGTCCGAATAACACCAAGAATAGTGACAGTCTAAGTACAGGAAATTCATACAATTTCATTACTTCTTTTTTTCATGAATAATAAAGTAGACATGATAAATCAACTCAATAACAAACTTGTATTTCAGATATGCCACATGCAGAACAATACACCTCTCATTTTCCAACCCACTTATAAACCCCTAATATTAATGAACCATATTAATAACTCCTTCAGTCCAGTGATGACAAGGTGAGTCCTCATCCTCAAAGACTCGACATCTCCGAACAGATGCTTGTATGATCGCAACTTCAAACGAAGGCACCACGCTGCATTTGGCACGAAGGACTAGGAAACCTTTCCACACCTTGAGGGGCCGACGCCGGTGCCAAGGTGCTCCAGCTGCTAATCAAAGGCTTATATATGCATGGCAGCTATTCTGAATGCTAAATGAGCCGCACCCCGATCACCTACATGCTGCTTCAGCCTCCAATCATTCCCAACGGAGACTTTGATCAGAGCCTGAACCCACCTGGATTCAAGCAGAGCTGGTTAATGATCTGAAATACACTCAAAGTCAACATATAAGAGTCAAACGTTTTCCTTCATTTCTTTTACAGACGACTCGCTGCCAAACATTTTTATATGGTAGGTACAAAGTAGGAGATGCTTTAAGCAGGAGCGTCAGATCCAAAGATCAATGAACTGTTTGTTCCGTTGTGAGTGCAGCGTATCGATTAAGTAAAAAGAAAACATCTGCCTCAATGATGAACACAGAGTATGAGGTTCAATAAAATGTGTTGAGCAGTGAATCCTGGAAGCTACATCAAACCTTCTGCTTCATAACTTCTCTTGGACCAACTTCTTGCAAAGATTTCTTTCTAGTTTCTCAGGGTTCTTCGGCTTTTTCAAAAAAAATGTGTAACACACTTTTTGCTTTAGCCACGTACATGCATCTCCCTGAGCCAGAAAACAAATCAGACTGTGTATTTGCTGTTCCAGGGAAACGGTTCAGTCCACAAGATCGACAACAATAAGGTGAAGCTAACTTAGTAATAGTTATGCATCAATTAACATGAGAAAATCTCGATTTGTTCACACAAACAGATCCTTCAGTGGCTACACTGATCAGGGATCCAATAAAAAAGCAGTTTGGTATGATTGTAGGTGTCAAAATTAATGGAGCTGCTTTTTCTTGAGAGTGAAAAACAATTTATATACAAGGATCCTAATTAAATGATTGATTACTGTAACCTGAATGCATAGAAGAGTGAAGCATATAATGATTTTAGAATTGCATAAAAAGTGAGCTTCATGCCTGAGAATAGAATTCAAACCTCTAACAATTCTTGATACTTGAGTTTTCAGTCACCACCTTCACCTCACACTGTTTCCTCATGTGTCACTAACAGAGAATGAAGACCACACCACGGCATGAGACAACTCTATCATTTAAACCGAGATCCACCTTCTAAAAATAAAAACAAAACGCTTATTTGCAGACATTCCAGTGCAGTGCACCAGAAACGCAACCCGACTGCATCAGTTTGGAAAAGCTTTCTCCCCGTCGGTCGGAAGCGAGAGCGCTTGTTTTTACAGGGTATCTGCTCTTGGCTTGGGTGGTAAGAATAACAACAACAAGCCCGCGGGGGCCCGACAGAACAACATGCACACAAGTGAATTACACACACTCCACTCAACTTTGGTTTTGTTGAGCAACATCTCTGGGACACATACTTTGGATATTTGAGATGAACTGGGTCACTTACAGAGACACTTCCTAATCTAATGAGTGAAAAACCGTGATCACTTGAGCCACATGTTGCTTTTCAAATGTTTCCTAACCTTTAACTGTGGTTAGATCCCACTTTGAAGGCCAATGAATCCTGAAATGTTTGGACTTGAGCGCACATGTAAAACACGTGTATCACCTTTTGCCTTCAAGCTCTGATTCCATTTGCTGCTTCTCACTCATTTGTTTCACGCAACATAATCTGTGTTTCTCTCTAACTTTGCTCCCCAAAACTTTCCATGTTCTTGTTCGGCTCAGCTGGGGGCCACACAGCAGGGGTTAGAAGTTAAGTTTCCATGAGGGCCACCCAGGATGCAAAGAGCCATACAGGTGGCGCTGTCTGTTTTAGCCTCAGTACTGCAAATCATTTATTATTTACTATAAACATGTATGAAAGTGCTTGAATAGAGCTTTTCAGATTGATTTCTTACCTTTCAGCCTGTCAGTTTCTGTTCATGACAGTGTGGTATGATATTCAACTTGCAGAGACTTGAAACTTGTCTCACATACAGCAGGCAAACCACCTCATAAATGTCATATCATCTTTATTTTGGGCTGTGTTTTGGTTATCATCCCCTGCTAAAGCAAGTTTGAAAAGCTCTCTGCACTAAATGAAGGCTCCGGCACCGGTGATTAACACCTCCCAGTCAGAGAGCATTGCTTTTTGAGGAGTTCTTTGTTTTTAAAAAAGTTGATGTGAGCAAGTTCGCTGATGTTTGCTCACATGGAAGCTAATAAAACTTGACCTGTGATGGATTATCTCAAAAACATATGGAACACAAAGCTCTGCAACGAAGCATGCACAGTTCACTGTCAATGGACAGAAATGTGCTGTATTTTAACCCAGTATTTTTTTATATTGAAGTTTATATGGTGAATGACTTCTCTACTGTTGCAGTACAGACAGATGGAAGCAGGCTGCTGTCCAGCTGTGTCTTGACAGTCCTCTGTGACAGATACAGAGGGAAACATACAACTGAGACGAGTGGATGGACCCGTGCAGGACTCTGCATATCGGAGCTCTAACCTTACTGCAACTAATTTCATTTAGATGAATATCATAAACATACAAAAAAATGTATTTTCCAGTCTTAGTTAGTTAGTTACAACTTCACTGCACTTTCAGAAAAGTAGATGCAAAAAGCACAACAATATTTGAGGGAAAGATCAGCCATCAATCATTGTGCTTAAAGTAGAGGTTTAGAAAACCACTGTTACACAGAGACTACACAGATAATTGTTAACCTGTCTGGGGTGTAGTTGGCAAAATGTTAGGGATGGAAAAGTATTCCCAGAACAGGAGAGTCATTACAGGAAAAATACTCCCAATTTGACGGACTCACCACGACATAATGATTTAGAAGTCTTCACCAAAGCCGGACTTGTAACTAGGCCCGAAGTGAACCCAGCCTGACTCACTGCTGCGATTGCATCCAGAGTGTTGTGAGAAGAGAGTGCGGACAGTCGGTTAATTGCCTGACACGGTCGGCTGGACAGCTGTGTGTGTTAGCTCGACGGTTTCTGTCACAACACCATTCATCAAACTCAACAACTCGAACGAGCGGCGACGAGAGCGCGAGAGAGACACAGAGAGAAGGAGAGGAGCTAATTCCACAAAATACATCACAAGGGGAAAAGGCTATCTTGGCTGGCAAATGAGAAACCAATTCAATTACCACACCCTACTGGCCTCTGTCAACAAAAATGCTGAGAGAAACATTTCAGGCACTGACCATGCTCCGATCGGACACGGCATTCTGGGTAATTGGACAGTGGAAAGCTGGTTTGATTGAGTGGGAGGAAGAATAACAAGAGCAGTTGGAGTGTGAGCGCCAGTTGGACGGTGCTGGGCTCAGCCTGGCTTGGCAATCTGCCCCATGTCATGTATGCTGGTTATTCATATTTTAACAGTTTTCCATGTTCATGGCATGTGTTGGACATTTGTAATATTTAAATGGAGGGTTTATATATCTGTCAGTATGACTTACTATGGTACAGTAGAAAGCAAAGCATGTTTTTACAGAGTTGCTACTTTTGCATATCAGATCTCATCTCTTTAATTTTGTGGGTTCTTAGATTTTGAACGTTATCCAAGTAAATGTGCAGTAACATGGTCTGCACAATATATAATTTATTGTATGTCGAGGATGTCGGCCAGTTTCATTCTTAGTATATTTTTGAACTTCGTTGATGTTTTTAATCTGATGAAGACGAGTTTGCTTGATATGTTCAGGAGCTGAAACTATAAGAAAAAGCTCAGCGAGTGTTCAAGTTTATACTCGCCATTCCCGTCCTTGCTTACACCAAAAATGCATCATTTTGACTGGTCCTGCACCTCCCAACACTTTGGGAAGCCTGCAAACAGTTCTCTACAAGAATCCCTCAACAATAGGCAAACATAGACTTTCTCAGATGGTTCCTGGAGGGAGATTACAGAGACTTTTGGTAATGAGGAGGCTTTCTGCAGCTAACTATAGAAAAACCCTGGTTTGTTGAGGTGAAGCAGCGTGCACAAGCTCAAAGTGGTGCTCCTGGAGTAAACAAGCCAAATCTGTTCTGGTTTGTGGAGTTTCTTGTTCTTTGCCTTTCTCTGGCGGTGACACCCATCGCTTAGAAGAAGACTGCACCTCAAGCGTGAGTATAAAAGGGAGAAGGCGTCGTGTTGATGTCACAGTTGGCGTGTGCAATGACCGCAGCATAATTCACAATTTCCTCTATCTCGAAGCTCCACCAGCACATCCAAGTTGTCATCCAATCAAAACCTGACACTCTCGATGTGAGCCAATCGCTTATGAGCTGTCAAAATGTTCATTCAGCTGTCATTTCAGCACAGAGATCCCTGAATGACCCACCTCGAGCCCTGCACCATCCCAGCTCTGGATACAACAGCTGCCTCTGGTTGTTTCCAGCAGTCAAATCAGATTTGGGCTCAGTCTCAATCCGCCAGTCATGTCATAAATCTGTTCTCCTCTCTCGCCTGTCATTTCAGTGATTCACCGCCACCCTGAGCCAAGCTGAGTCCACTCATCATCTCATTCTGCATCATCTCCATCCCATCATCAAATCTAAGGGGTTAGGGTTAGACGACATCTAAGGCATCTAAGCACCAAATAAACTCAATTATATCGCATATCTTTCTCCGTGATGTGCAGGCCAATAAAGCTTTGTTCAATTTTGATGTCTCTCTGTCTATCCAGCATAAAAACCTGATAAACCTGATACTTAATCTTACATATTTTCGAAAACCTTGAGTCATTAAAGTGAATTAAAGCTGTAAAAATGATCTCTGTGTCATAGAAAACTATTTTTCACCAGAACTATATTGAGTAGAGGCAGAGATACCACGGATTATGTCATATTTGTGACATCCATGAGATCATCACCTCACTAACCGAGCGCAGCGCAGCCGCAGCGTCATCTCTGAGGCCGAGCTTTGATTTGGAAATAAACAAAGACAACAGTGTGGTGGCGTGCGGTGCTTTTCTTGACTCCAGTCTGGCGTGTTGAAAGTGCTTAGACGTAGGGAATGATTTGGGGACTGTCGCCTTCTTAAAACATCCATGAAAATGAATCCCATCTTGTCCAGACTTAGCTCAGACCACACTGCACAGACAGACGCAGCATTTTCCTTCGTTATGTTGACGCTTGTTGCTGTAGTTGCACTTCTTCCTCATGTTCCTCTCTTTCTCTCTGTCCTCCCCCTTTTTTTTTTTCTTCTCCAGAGGCGTTTGTTTGTCTTGGCACCAGCTGGAGGTGGAGATTTCCTCTGACAGAGGAGGTAACTGGAGAGACGTCAGTGTTTGTAGTACAGATTAATGGAGAGGTTTCAACTTATTGATTCTCCTGTTTGTTCTGGACTCGGCCCTCCTCGGAAAGATAAATTATATTGGACCTTATGGCATCGAGAGGAAGCGCGAGCTGGGAGGTCACACGAGGAGGGGGAGAACAAGTTTTGGGTGGTATTGCTTGGAGATTGTAAAGGGTTGGCTTTGGATTTCTACAAACACTCTAAATCCCATCATAAATCAAGAGAAATTTGGATCATGAGATGATGTACGTACTGTAAAAAAAACTCACAAAACTATACAAATACCCTGTTGCTTGGAGACACCTGTGTTTAGATACTCTGAATTAAAATGGATTATATTTGTATGTTTCCGTGTTCTCCACTGGAAATTGTTTGGGGGGTTTTGCGTAATCGGCTGTCTTGGGGGATGAGTTCCGTGCCAGTTAACGTCTTTTTAAACATGAACTGATTAAAACTAATATTTCCAGAAAATGAAATCTTACGCAATCAGACCTGGGACATGTTTTTTTTGTTTTTTTTTTAAAATCACATAGGAACAAAGAAAGAAAACAGGATGGAGGCTGATTTGTGGGTTCACATTCATGTACCAATTACGCACACTGTCATTCACACAAACACACACAGTCTGATAAACAAGCACACACACAGACACACACTCACCAAAGAAAACAAGTCAATGGAATCTGGCACTCTCGAACTCTAACCTCAGCATAGCAAGTGGTTTGCTAATAGACCTACACGCCTTAGCCCATAAGAACATGTTATTTAGTTTGCCACTACTGGCGCTTTGAGATAGTTTGGGTTTCTTCAGGTGCCAATGTGTGACGCTTTTGGTAAATCCTAATCTCAAGATGCCAAAATAAATCCATATTCTTAAAGAACGTCTGTGATTTTATGTCTTTAAGTACAGAGCGGGCGACTTTATATGGATTTGTGAGCAGGGAGCAGGTTTTCAGAGGTGTGAGGTAGATTTTTTACTTTATGTTTGTCTGCTGTTTCTCTGTCTGTTAGTTAGAAACTACACAACCTTTTTTTAACCATCGATTTGTATCACTTTTCTTAATAATTGTGAAATAGATGTGTTTTTGACATTTTCGCTGATTTCCAAGGGAATAATTTGTGGATCTGGATAAAAGCAAATCATCTTTGTGTAATTAGGTGCAGCATGGTGGAATTTAAAGGGACTTTTGGGCCTTCACAATAAGATAGATAACTATTACAATCATCAAACCCAGTCTGTTCTTTTATCTGGATATAAATGGCTGTTCGTGCCAACTGATAAATTTGGCAGATGTTAGTGGTGGAGTTTAGCTCATGAACATTGTAACACAGAAACACCAAAGATTTTGTTTCCTTTACAGAGAACACTGAGATAAAACCACGGTTTACCAGCAAGTAGTGTTTCATTTATACAAGATAGTGCTCCTGGAAATGTGCCTCACATCCTGCCCTCCACACGCCCACTTTCAATATGAATGATCAACACGGAGCAACTCATGAATACTGATGCTGACAACTTTTCGGACACAGAAATCAAAGTTCCTGACTGATTACACACAACCCTCGCACAACTCACTACTCTCCATGGAAACTTGGAGAATCACACTTTAAAGACACTATTAAAAACTACTGACGCATCGTTGTGATTTCTTTTATGATATCTGACATTATCTTGGATTTCTGCAGCTGGAGACAGTTTAGTCTATGCGTGGCTGCCAGAGTTTCCTGAATCCTGCAACATCCTGGCATCATCCTCACACTTCAAACTGCTTTTGCTGCACAACTGACCATGAGTGTCAGCGGTGCACAGTCCAACCCTCTGCTCCGCACAGCAGGAAATGTGATGGTGAGACGCTGCTGATGAAATATTGAGAAGAATTGGCTTTGTGATTTGAAACTGCTTGAATCTTTTACAATCTAAAAAGCTGCATGTGGAATAATAATGGTTCTCTAAAAGCTAAAGTGACACTGCTGGCTCGAATGTTGATGATGGAGCAGATCTATGATACACTTTCAATTTAAGGATTGATGCTTTTAGGGCTGCAACAGTTTTCAGTGGGGCTCTGCATTACATAGAGAAACTTTTATCCCCAAAACTACGTGCTCAGGTTAAAATAGCCCTGGTTTCAACAGCTCGGAGGCCTCGTGGAAACACAACCAGCGAGATCAAGAAACCACTGTTTTCGAATCATACACGCAGTTGATCATGGCAGCTGAGTGCAGGCCTGTGGAGCTGCTGACAGACAGATCCTGTCCCTGCTGACACTGACGCCTCGCTGACCTTTCACCCTGCCAACAGAGAATTATTCTTCAAAGACTCCTCGCCAATCGTTTCTGAACTCTCACTGACCCTGCCCACTCACTTTCACACACACACACACACACACACACACACGGCTGGTGTCAGCAGCACCTATCAATTGCTGAGCAGTATTTTAAGTAAGAGGGAATCTGTGTGTAGGTGTGTGTGTGTGTGTGTGTGTGTGTGTGTGTGTGTGTGTGTGTGTGTGTGTGTCTATGTGTGAATGCACAGTGGAAAGAACAGAGTGTGCGTTGAAGTGAGTGAACACGGTGTGTGTAGGAAAGTGTGTGTTCACGACCAGACGTGTAAATCTACCAAAGAGTGTTAGGAGCTGTAGGTGCTTTATGATCACATCCAAGAGTGAAGCTCATTTCTGGTAATGATGCATTAAGTCATGGTATCAGACATCGGACCTGCTCCACTGTAGATAAATCTAAACAGGAGGGCTCAGGACGATTAAATACACAATATGTGACTTCACTTGAGACTCTATGAAACCTAGGCACAAATCATGGTCGTGGATGAGGTCAGGTACTAAAGTTTTATTCAAGCTGACTGGCTATACTGCAAGAAGCGTGTGTTTCCTTCGTCATACGCCGTTTGCCCTGGAAGTTACAGGCTAAAGTAAAGAGGATATAATGGAATTAAAAGGCAAATAAAGTTAAACGTCCCGTTACTTTGAATGTAATTGGGGATTTCTCCGGGTTCGAACATTGTTGGAATGTTTTGGATAATGTGCACAGGTCAAGAGAATATGTAGCATAGGTCTAGTTGTGTTTAGTTTAGTTTTACATCTTTAATTAAGAGCACATTCCAGATGTTGCGATCTCTCCCAGCGGTGCATGGTCTTACTGTTATTATTTACATCTGTAATTTCTGTTCCGTAGAGAAACACAAGTGGAAGTCTTCAGTTCCAGATGTCGGATTCACCACCCACATCTTCTTTTTCAGAGATTGAAAAACGTCTGGTGTTGTGATCAGTGGCGGCTTTTTCCACAGTTAGAAAATCGGAGCTTTTTAGGTGCGATTTAAGAATGGGAACATAATCATCCAGCGCCAGAGCCAAATTCCATTCCAAATAAAAATGGTGACGAGCATGGATGAAATCGATGCAGCTCTCTTTAAACTCTTTAGGCGCCAGTACTCCTTAAGTATTTGTCGTTTGGTCAAATAGTCATGTATCTGTACTTTACACAAGATGATTTATTTTCAGGTACTTTTCACTTTTACTCCACTACATACTGTATATCAGCAAATATCAGTACTTTCAACTTCACAATTTATTTTTTTTTTCAATGCAATAAGTCACATCTTTTATATTTTTAAAAGTAATCAGTGAGCAGCAGCAGCAGCAGCACAGATGTAAAAGCCACCTCCGAGACTTAATGATGCAGTATACTGCTAGGGAATAGGTTTGAGTGTGCAATTCACTTAATGGCTTTGAAATATACTTCAGGTATTAAAAGTAAAAGTACTTACTTGTAGTCAATGTGGTACTTTTACTTTTATTTGAGCAGATTTTTGTCTATTTATTTGTACTTTTACTGAAAAAGTCAAATGTATGAATACCTCCTCCACCGCTGGCTTCCTGTACTGACTGTCCCTCCAGACCAGTCAAAGCAAATGCATAAGAGAAGCATTTAAAGGCTTTCTGACATTTACTAAGTCAATTTTATGTGTGTGTACTATTCAGATATGCACACTGGGAACAGCAGCTGCTGTCGACTCAACACATGTGATTTTTATAACAAGCTCACACTCCTCCTGACTGGAGTCATTAAATTAAAAACCTCTTCACTGGGGAACGATTATTGTATGTTTTCAAGAAAAGACACCGCGATGGATGCGTAGGTGGACAGGTCTGGAGTTTAATTTGTTT
Source organism: Paralichthys olivaceus (assembly GCF_024713975.1). Lineage (NCBI taxonomy): Eukaryota > Metazoa > Chordata > Actinopteri > Pleuronectiformes > Paralichthyidae > Paralichthys > Paralichthys olivaceus. The sequence continues at coordinate 13,304,398 of NC_091114.1, read as the reverse complement.
CCGTCTAGGGGGTTTACTGACATCTGTGTTTTACAGAGTCGGGACGTGTAAAGATTGCCCTCTCTGACTTCCGCTGAGCTCATTCCTGTGCCTCATTCTTTAAAAAAAAAGGAGTGAAAATAAGAGGGTCATTTTGACTTCAGGATCTCAACTAGCGAGTGAATAATTTCTTTTGGGCCTGGGTTGAAAGGCAAAGTGGTGTGTGGCAATTTCCACTGTGACCAACTCCTGATGCATGTAACAGGAGAACAGGGGTGAGCAAGAATAAGGAATAGCTCTAAAAAAGGAAATAACATTTGTGTGAGATGCCAATGACATTAAATCAGTCACTTGCAGTTCCTTAGAATTATTACTACTCTGCCAAGGAGGTTGTTTTCATTGCTATTTGTCTATTACACACAACAACTAGGGCAACGTCTTCTTGAAACTTGATGGAACGGTCTCTGGGCCAAGGCAGAACCCATTAACGTTTGGAGCAGATTTCATTACGAGGAAGGATCCGGGAATTTTTCTTTCTGTAGCATTGCCAGATGGTGTTTTCCACATTTTTGTGAATTTCTCAAGAAATAATGCATTTTTTTTAAACAAAAACATTGAGTTTGGATCTGGATAAAGACCTGGACAATAGAGAGATGAAGTTTGCTCTTCTCCAAGTGCCCTTATAGTAGTGTGTATAGTTTTTAGTCCTTGAAAAGATAATTACAAGTGTATGTTATGCTATATGTGCATATATTTTCAGTATTACGCAAAAACTCTGGTGGATTTCCACAGAACCAGGTGGAAGGACGGGATATGGGCCAAGAGAAAACCTATTAAATTTTGGCACAGAATTTGAAAAAAAAGGGTCAGATCCAGGAATTTTATACCACTTTCTTTTGACAGGGAATAATTAATTTATAGGATTGATATCTGTGAGTGTGAGCAAAATGGTGTGGCTTGAATTTAAGGGGACTGTTGGCTATAGTGGAGGTTTGCACTCTACTCAGTGCAATTTGGGTTTTTAACGTATTTCCATCCATTTTGCAAAGTCCTTTTGAAATTCCTTGTGTCTGAATAGTTCTTTATCAACAAACTGGCCAAACTTAACATTTAAAAGATTGATGCATTCACTTAAATAAAAAGTGGGAATGGTGCACAAAGAAATGCTCATAATTTGCTTGTGCACACAAACGCATTTCATATAGACACAAAAACATCCTGTTTTCTTCCACATGGCCCCAATCACCTCATTATCATTCTCTTAATTCTTCCTCGAATGGGAGTCAGTGGTTTTGGCCAGGGCAGAGCCCAGTTATTTGACCGCAGCTGCTTTAACCCCAGGCCAAGTGGGACACACATCCACACAGCATCCAAACCCAGCACTCACAGCGCATCCACACGTCTGCTGAAAACACTAGAGCAGACCCTCGAGGAGTGACGCACAGAGAGAAGACAGACTGGAAACAGACAAATACTGAGGACGGGTTGGACAAAGAGAGAAATACAAGCACAACACATTGACAGAGAGTACAAACTTAGCAGCATTTGCAGAAGCCAAATACGTAATCAGCAATAACTACGGTCATTTACAACATTTCAGCAACTGAACAAAGACTGATTTGTGGCTATTTTCGCTTAATGATTCCAAACTGTCAGAAAGTAAAACTTCGCAGGCTTCCTTCAGGTTAAACACACTCATGAACTCGTTCCCACAAAGTCATATTGATATCCTCTCCATCCATTTCAAATCCATCTAAAGCCACCAGCGTCTGCCAGCTCCCTCAGGATCTGTCCGTCACGCATCAGTTTGTCTCAATGAGGGATTCTCAACACGCACTTACACACGCCACCAACAGAAGACGGACTAACCAGGCAGAAAATAATTGTACCGTGTTGCTTTCTCAACCCAAAAGTTCTAAACCAAGACTTACATAATTTTTCGGACACGTAAGTGTGAGGTTTCCTAAATTTAAGCTGGACTCTGTCGTCACATTTAATGTCCTGAAGGATAAAGACCTATCGAAGGAAATATGTAAAGAAGATGAAGCAGGATCAAGCAGGTCTTACATGGCCAAGTCTGTGGCTGCTGTAGTGGATACAGATGGAAGCAGGATGCTTGGAGAGTTGCTGGAGGAAACCATTGACCTTGAATTGGGCTTTTAAAAACCTCCGTGCTATGTTGAATTGAAGGGTTTTGTTCCAGCATTTGGAAAATCTATTAGAAAATGTCTCAGACTAAAAGAGACTAAAACAAATTGTGCAGCTATTTTTGAGATTGTAAATCACCAACTGCTGGACTCAACTGCTCGGTTAACAAAACGGCAAATTCCCAGACGATACAACTTAATGTTGAAGACATATTTAGTTACTTCTGCAGAGATAAAGAGTCTGCAGCATCCGGGGCAGACGCTACTACAGCTTTGACCCGATTCAGCGGCTACATCCTTAAACCAACATTTTGTTGGACTTTAGCTCGTCCCATTTCAAATGTGGACCAGAACGTCTGAGCGTCTACAGAGCAGATGCACTCGCTGCCGTGACCTATGAACTCAGCTGAACTCTCAGCCTGATTATTTCTACCCTCACTGGCTGCCTGTCAACACTTCCCCAGGGATACGTGCGAGTCAGGAAACTGAAAAGGGTTCAGGGTTTATCGATACACGCTGACAGAGAATGGAGGGATGAGTTGGAACGCATCTTTGAAAATGATCTGATGAAAGATGGGTCAAAAAAATAAATTCATGAAGCATGCACAGATTTGCTGAATCATAGAAAACTGAAACGCTGATTCAGTTTATTCAATAAATCAGGGCTTTGGCTTGGATTTGTTCCTAGATCCTGCTTTCACTTGTTTTTATTGTCAGTTTATATCTGGTTTCTACTCTGCTTTTGTCTCTTACTTGTCATGCTCACTTTTAAAATTAAATTATCCTTCGCCAATTCCCTACTTAATTTTCTCTATATCCAAATCTGTTTTCTTCAACTTTAAATTCTGCTTTTCATCTAAGGTCAGTTGCATCAGGCTTGTCTGCGTGTTACGTTGTGTGTCTGTGGATGAGGAGGCCTCAGGGTCTTCTAGATGTTAAGAGGTCGGAAAATAGGCCCCTGTCTCTGGAAAATATTCAGTATCCATTTCAGAGCGGAGGGCAGGGGTGAGCGGAGTGTGCTGAGAGAAGGAGCAGGAGTGCTGTTGAGTAACAAAGGCAAATATTGTCGTATGAATCGTTGCATTAAATCTGCAGTTGGAGATATAAGGATTAAACAGTCGAGCAGTGAGGGCGATTTTGTGGTACACACTTCATGAACAAGGAAAACGTTGAGTCGATCCTATCCTATAGGAACCCGTCCGGAACAAGGAGAATTTGATAATCTGATCGAGGAGCTGCAAAATTATCCCGATCGCTTCCAAGTACATTTCAGGATATCAGTGTGGTCCAGTTTGATGCACGACAAGCAACACTGAGACATTATGAAGAAGGAAACAAATTTCCCTGATCCAATTGACCTCAAACAGCAGCTGGCAGTACGTCTAAGGAAAGGACACGCAGACGCACACTAGGCCAATGTCAGCAAATCAAACATGTTGCAAAAACTTGAAGGAACAAGTATTTATGTAGAAAGACTTCAAGATGCTCTCTGTTTCATATCAGACAAAAACAAGGCGGTCAGTTAGTCAAGTAATGTGTTGTTGACGTCACCCTGGAACACAGGCCCATGCACAACCAGTACGTCAAAGAATATTGGAAGAAAGCAATGGATAGATTAATAAAAGTCGTAGGAGTCACAGACCCAAATACTTGTTTCCCTGAACGAGAGTTAGTTCCACAAGAAAAAAGTCCAAAGGAAATGTCGAAATATGGCCACAGTTTTTTTCCTAGAAACATAAGCACTGTTAATGTCAACACTGACAGCGAGCAGCTCAGTCAAAGCAATCTGAGCGAAAAACGCTCCAACACATATTTGAGGTTGATGGATAAAATTATAAAAGAAGAGAATTGAGACTATTTCTGTCGAGAGTGATTCAACATGAAGAGGCCCAGAGGAGCGGAGCAGGAGACTAATGCATTTCTTCCTCCTGAACCCAAAACACACACACACATACACACACACAGTCATGTTGAGTCTATCGTGTCGATCACTGCAACTGCGTCTGAATCATTTTCCAAATACGCCCTGAGCACCGGGGCCAGGTAAGGTGTGTCTGTGTTTAAGAAGTGCTCATAATTACAATATGAGTTCATGGCATGAACGTAAAGTCAATTAGGAGCCAAAGTAGAAGTCGAAAGTCACATTAAGATATCTGCTTACAGCAGAAATTACATTTGCAATACATCACCGTCTGTGTTTTGACTGAAAAAAGGGGGAATTTCAGGTAGCACTGGCTTTTCCACAACCAACGCAATATGTAATGATATTTAATCCTTCATATATTCAGTGAGTATATAGTTTTATGATTTAAACTGAACAACTTGAGAAGTACAATGACTAATTATCTCTATTAAACCTGTGATGGAGGTGCTGCTGTGTACTGGTCGATAGATGCTCCAAATATTTACTTTATGAGCTGTATAACTTCACCACCTCTCTAAAAGTATGTCATGTTTATTTTCCTGGATTATAAGTGAGATGTTACCGTCCTGATTTACCACCTCACAGGTTCATGAGGTGATATATACAGTAATGGTCGTGACCCACATCCCAGACTCAGAAAGTATAAATGTGCCGTCTAGTGTCTGTGGACGTTTCTGTTCCTGTCTGGTCTCAGTCTTATCAGCGCTTCTCTGGCTGGTAGGTGAGGCGGCCCCGTCTGCTCCATTCTTCTCTCTCACCCATCCCTGCCGCAGACCCTGTGACACTGAGGAGGAGGAAGAGGAGGAAGAGGAGGAGGAGGCGACGGGGCCAAGCAGAAGGAAGAAGCAGACACACTGAGGGGGAGGAAATGATTAAGGGTGAGATGGCGGGAAGAGACAGTTGCTCAGACAGGAAACAGAGTCTTTTCTTATCAGCTTATCTCGACTGGGTCCAGCCTTTGGGACCAGATGAAAGAGATGCACCTTGCTTTCATTTGTTGCAGAGGGCCCTCGTTTGCATCGGCTGAAATCGAGGCCATTTGCTGTCTCCTTACGGCTCCTTCCTCTTACACAGGAGACTTCAGAGTGAAATTTCTCAAAAGCTGCTGGTGAGAATTTACTGGCTTGTTTAAAAGCAGCCCTGTAACTCGGCCAGATGAGTAAAAATACAAATAAAAAAAAATCTCCCCAGTGAGCAAATATGTTTTCTAGAAATGAAAAGGCCTCTGAAAATCGCCACGCCGTGCACAAAATTTTCCAGCTTTCAGGTGATGGATGGTGTTCATTACCCACATTCATTTGCAGCACTCTACATCTCATTACTTGAGCTTCATACAGGACAAGAACGTACAGTTCACCTCCATACGCCAAATATAAGCAACTTACACAAGCCTCATTTAATCTAATAGACAATGTTTTGAAAAACAATACTGCATATAATGGCTGTAATGCGTCAAAGCCGACGACGATGACGTCCCCCTGCCTGAGCGAGTGCTGGGGGATGTCTGCGGCTCTGGAGGCGAGCATAATGGAAAGGCATAGAAATGGGGAGAAATAGTGCTGACCCACTGGAATGAGACGGGGGCCTCACAAACGCAGCCCCAAGATATTTGTTTCGCTTATTGTGGTCTGGCAAAGCTCAATGCAGAAAGGCCTCGTCTCGCGTAGAGTCGTATGGAGAGTGACGGACAAGTGACCACCTCGTATGAATCATCAACTTGGACGACACTGGACAAACACTGGCTTTAATTCAGACTCAAATTGGAAAAAGAAACAAGTGCGGCTTTACTCAAAAAGATATTAATCCTAAACCACCTGGTAAAATATGTTTCTGAATAATACAAGGTGAAAAACAGAACTCCTGCGAAGACTAAATGAAAGTATTAGGCTGTTTATTAGATTTTTAAAAATCATAATGGAACCTACACAGCTCCGCAAACTCTCCTGATTGGTCCGTAATATATATAATAGCATTTTTGATAAACTTCACACATTAACAGTAATACTGCACACGTGCAGCATGTCTGGAAATACCGGCACACACATTCCCATGCATAGTTTTGTATGTATAATATGAACCCTCTGACTTATATATGATGACAACCATGTAAAGACATGCAGCTGCTACACAAACTGTGTGTGAGTGAATAATGAGCGTGTGTGTGTGTGTGTGTGTGTGTGTCTACTGGGCACATTAGGAGCCACTGGAACTTAAAAGCGATTCCGCTACAGATTTAAGTCCCAGAAACAAACTCCTTTTTATTATGAGGCTCATTTTAACGCTGGTAAACTCTGTTTTGACCCAGATTCAGTTCACCGCAGCACCACCACTAACCAACAGTCAGGTAAAAACATTAGCCACATTCTTCCTCCATCCAGGGCTTCCCCTCCCTCTTTTTTCCTCTCATTCTTCCATCCTTTGTCCCACTCCTTTTCTTTCATCATCTCTCCTCACACGCTGCCCATCTGTCTGTGTCTTATGCAACGCAGAAGGCAGATTGACACAGTGAGGCCGCCAAGTCCAGTTTAGCGCTCAGTGTTGCTTCGCCAAAGCAAGGCCTTTTTTTTTTTTTTTTTTTAAGTCTGGCAGCGCATAGGGACGCAGAGGTAAATCTTCAGGATGGAGACGAATGATGAGACAGAAAACTAGTGATGGCAGTGGGGATTTTTAGCTGGCTTTTACAGAAACAGCAATTTCTCTCTCTGTGTTTTTATAGCTGACACTCGTATCCAAAGCAAGCTATAATAAAAGCAACAATGGAAAAAAAATTAACTCCTGGATCTACAAGATTAATAGCAGCCGACAAAATAAAGCGAAAAGGCTTTGAGTTACGTTGCCTTGAAGATACTTGGGTCACGTAAAAGGTAAAAGCAGGGAAAATAAAAAACAAGCTAAAAAAGAACTTTTTCAGCGAGCGGAGGAGGAGCCGTGTTTCAGTTTGTACCAGTCGACCTGAACTACTTCTGTCTCAAATACGGCCCCGCAGTTTATTCCTCAAGGACCCGAACACACCAGTCAGCTCCTTTAGAAGACGCGCTGGAAAGCTACAGGATGAGTGATGTCATTATTTATAAGGTTATCATGTCGGCGGCGAGGTTGAGGATAGACAGATCCCGAAAAACAAGGCAAAGTGAATCATCATGACAAAGAGCTGCACTCTTAATAAACTCCTAATGTCCGACATTTACCCCTCGTCTACATTATTTCACGAGCAGAAACAGACACAGACTGATGGGCTGGTTTTCATCAGTGAAGTGGAGACAAATAGAAAGAGGAATGGACTTGATTTAAGTTCTATATATTTGAGTTTCCTTCTTATTTAGTTATTTATTGTAAAATTTAACGTCAAACTGTGTAGTATCAAGCCTCCGTTACATTTTCTTTGTCTCAAGGGTTTTATAACAACAGGTAATTCATTATTTTAATATCTATAGTTTTTTTTTACTCCTACAACGATATCCACATACATTTGAGTCTCTTTTTACTTTATCCATGACTCAAACACTTTCTGATCAAAATCAGACAATCAAGAATGTTTTAGTTTAACTGCTGTTATATTTTTCTAGAGCTTTAGGTGTTTTGATGCTGTGAGACTTTGGTATTGTGACAGAAAAAGAGGAAGCATGCTGGCAGCAGTATCACAGAAAAACTCAAACGATATGTGACCCTGAAGGCTTCGGTCTGACTCAAATAGAAATCTTTCCAGTTCATCTGACAGTGTTTTGAAACACTCTTTCCTTTGGTGGAACTGAATTGCTGCTTTGTCCATGTGTGTAACAGACAAACCGTCAGTCACGTCACAAAGCCAGGTTCTCGGTGAGAGGCGGCTGGAGTTGAACATCTCTTTCAAGCTCTCTTTTTCATTCCTCACATAACAACTTGTGTCACTTTAAGTGCATATAAATGACGACAAAATCGTTTCTTCAAGGGTGCCGGTGTGCACTCTTATCCAAACTGACACTTTGGAAAGCAGAGTGAAAAGCTGGCCATCGTAGTGAAGGGGGAAGACTTTTGTTTAACAACTGAGATAATGACGCACGTTGTCAGGGAGTCTCTGTGGGAAGATAATCAAAAAGTCGTACACATGAAAAGTGACAA